>NW_019154088.1:52996015-53017345 GCF_002288905.1 Enhydra lutris kenyoni
CCCCCCCCCCCCCCCCCCCCCCCCCGGAGCATTTCCGACTGCTTTGTTTTCCCTGCCCCTCACCTGAAATAAGATACCTGTCAGCAATTTCCTGTGCTGACAGATTAGGAACAAAGCCTCTGAGCTCAAGGGCAAATAGGAGAACTGGCGGGATCAGGCTGGTCAGCTGGGAAGACTGATGGCCACAGAGCACCTGCTGAAGATATCACCTGGTTATTTAAAAACCTTGATGTAGTTCAATGAGCCAAATGGGAGGTCTCTGCAGAAGACAAGGAACTATTCATTTCTCTCAGGTTTAACTTTTCAGAAGAGGACCCCTCTATTTTGCGAGCACTAAATCCTCCTGGTGACTTTGGTGAAAGAGACATGAACAAACTGATGAAGCAAATGTGTTTCAGATGGGAAGTAATGGCTCTTGGAATGGAATTCCTGGTAAACATCTGGTGTCCTTTTATCCTGAATGAACATCTGTCTCCCTTAGTTAATAGACTACACCTGTTGACCAACAAAACCTCTTGCTACGCCCGAATGAGGGTGAAAATACTGAGGTTGAGGTCCCACCCCTAGAGACAGATCCTGATAGGATCTTTTGGGTTTGGCCTGGGCTTAAGGAATAATTTTTTAAAGCTCCCAGGTGATTTTAATATTCAGCCAAGACTGAGAACCCCAGTGTAAGCTGAAGGAGACTTTGGGGGATAGAGTTTATTCATGGAACACAAATTAAAACAAGCTAAATAGAGATATGAATTGTTTATAGAATTTTTGTCATGTCTGAAAGATTTTTAAGTGATTGTGTTTACATTAAATTTTTAAATTATTTTTATCAGTTTAGACAACTTTATATTGGATTTCGGGAGCTCTTATCAATATTACAAACACATCATGAGGTAGATGATCTCTTGTCCATTGTGTCCGTGATGCGCAATTATTACTGAATAAAAATAAGGTGAGTCTACATATCACTCACATACCTATGTAAGCCGTCCTTTCAGACTCTGCCTCAGGGGACAGCCCTATAATGGACTGCCTGCTTTTGAGGGCAGTCTGGGTTGACATTTTACACTTTATTTTTCCTATTTTATAACTAGCTTATATAGACTATTTTTTAAAGCATTAGATAAATACAACCAGGGTGACTGGGTGAGAACCTTGGTCTTTGTACAGCAGGAGGCAATATAACTTATATTAGTAGAAATATGGTTCTAGAAAAACCTATTAAGTAATCCATGCTAGTCAAAGACTGCCTGAATTAAAGAATGTCTGAACTGTGGTGCCAATAAACAATCCTCATGTAAACAACACCAAGCTCTGGTATTTTCAATTGTCTTTACAACATTGGTTTAATGACTATTAAGGCATGACCACAGAACGAACAGGAAAAAGTAATGCTGAACGGTAGTCCCAACCTAATGCCAACACATAGATCCATAACCACATGCCACATACCAACTATACCTGAAAACTCTTAAAATTGTACAAAATGAGCTTATTAAAAACCTGGCTGCCATTGCCTCCAGCAATTAAATACCATGAATCTGTGATTCTGACCTGTGTCTTCTCGATAATTTTAAACCTGAATCATGTGTGAGTCTGCATGCTTGCATACGCGTGTGCTGTCTGAGCCACGGAGAGGAGGGCAAACAGAGGCACTATCACTCTCAGTCATCAATTAGCCCAGTGATTCCTCAAACTTTGATGTCTCATGAGTCACTCGGAGACCTTGCTGAAACGCAGGCCCAGATGACCTTTGCCCACTCCCACTTCCATCAGAGGCACGGAGTGAAGGGCTACACAGTTCACTGATGTCATCTGCTTCCCCCAGAGAGCCTCACCTGCCACTTGTCTTCTTCTCAGGCTAGGTTCTCAACCTGTTGCTCAAAAGTGTCAACTGTGGACCAGTGGCGTCAGCCCCAGGATCATCGGATAGGCTTTAAAGAAATGCAGAATCGTGCCACACTCCAGAACTACTGAATCAAAATCTGCATTTCAAGAAGGTCTCCGAGTGACTCATGAGAACGTTAAAGTTCTTATTTGCTGTCCTCCACGGGCTGGTATGGTCAGGGCTATTGAAGTTTCCACCTCTCTTCTCATTCCTTGGGAATAGAAATCCTGATGCCCTAGCTTGAAATTGATGCTGCTGACAGAGGGAAAAAAGAGGATGGAAGAGTCTGGTATGTGACATTGACACTATTCCCAACTACAGCTAAGAACAGAGGAAGCATAACCACACATGGCCTTCCACATCCGAAACAAATGGAAAAGCAATAGAGCAGATCACAAACTTCCCAAGGCAGCCTGTGTTCTTATTATATTTAAAAATTATTATTATTATTATTATTATTATTATTTTAATAAGGATCTTCCTTGATTTTGTTTTAGGGCTATCATCAAATGATATACCAAGGCCAAACAGTGCCAGTGGGCAGACACCAGTTCTGTGCCTGCCAAGCATTTTGGTGATTAATGTTCTTGGCCCAGAGAAAACAACATCCTCTCTCCAAATTAAGAATTTTTTTTTTTTTTTTTTTGGGCATACAGTTTTGGAAGCAAGGCCTAAAATTCTGTGACCGTTTTGTCTGTTCCAGCCTAATCATCAGATTCACAGTTAGTGTAGGATTTATTTTTACAACCAAGGAGAAGTAGTAGAGTTCATCTATTATGATCTTTCTTCTTTCTTTCTTTTCTCCTTTCTTTCTTGTAAGTTTACTAATTATATTTCATTGATTTAATTTTTTTAAAAGGTTCATTTATTTATTTGAGAGAGAGAACAGTGGGGAGGGGCAGAGAGGGTCTGAAGCAGACTCCCTGAATCAAAACTCTTTTGTCTTGTATTTCCAGCCACTTCTGCCCTCCCCATTTATAGAATGTGTTCTTTTTTCTGCTAATACAGAAATAATATTGAGGGTCAGGATTAACGGAAGTTTGTATTTCCAGCCCATTAACTGTGGACTATGCTGAGGGTAGATGAAGTTTTAAACTAGAAAGAACGTGTAAATACCAAGCAGTATAATTTAAAACTAGCTGGTGCTGTAGGTAAATGTTCAATATAGTCGATCCAATGGTAGATAGTGGCCCACATCCCTTTGGTCTCTGTCCTCTGAAAAAAGGTGGATTTGTCTTTTGCTGTAGGCTGTCTGAGCAACCCCGGAAGACCGGAACAGTTTGAGATGATGTCAGAGGGATACATCATGGTAGAATGCAATGTTTCATAGTTCATGGTCTCTCAGGGTCTGCTCATCTTGTGGACCCCCAGTTACTCCCTTTAAAACCCTCACTAATAGATCCTTCTTAATGTTCCAATCATTACCACCTTTCTCATCCATATGTAACACATAGACATCAACATGAGCAAGCCATATCTAAGATCTGAAAGCCCATAGCTTTTTCTTGTCCTTGAGTTATGGTACTTTGCTCGAGTAAATCTTGTCCTTGAGTTATGGCACTTTAATGTTTGCCAGACAAAACAAATTCTAGCCCAAGAGCTAATAGAAGGTCGTTGCTACTAGCTAAGAGTTTACATAAAAATACACAGTAATATGAGACTTCTTGTGTTGAGAGTTGTGGGAAAGTCAACCAAAATACTTTCTACTTAGCCCATCGAACAGGACTTTCACCTGTCTTCCATCAGAGTCTTTATGGTGGCTGAGTAGTTGGTCACAGCCTTCCATAACCCTTCTGAGTTAATTGGGCAGTGCTCAGTGAACTAAACTTGGCCATAGTCATGTTCTTTTGAATTCATATCCTCATGTACTCACAAATCCCTAATACTTAATAATGCCTAACAATATGGTGAGGACAGCTAGGGCTCCAGGTTGTAGCCACTAGTTAGGGATCTTATGGACCACTCTCAATTCACTTCCTTTGGTATATTCCTTATTATACCATTTCTATCTAATCAGTACTATTTTTTGAGCTTCCCCTATATATCTTTCAAATGTTATCCAAGACAGTTTTGAATTTCTAATCTTAGAATTATTTTTGATGTCCTTCTATTGGAGATGCCATCTGAACCAGTGATCAATAGCAGACCCTTAATAGTCTTCCAAAGGGGGAATACAAGGTAGCTGCTTTAGGAATCATCAAGTTCTACAGTCCCACGGCTAATGCTCCTCTAGATTTGTTAGAGTCTTGAATCTCAGTAGGTCTCTGTTACGGAAACTATCAGTTTGATAAAATCCATAAGCTCATAAGGACCCAGTAGTGGCATTTGCTACTTTTCTCCTCACTTAAAAGCAGTATTCCAATATGAAATTTGGCATCGAGATCCCCAAAATACGCCTAGGTATGAGATGACTTCTTCAGTATCCAAATAACTCTGTCAGCCCATTTGCTCCCATCTCAGGATGAAATTAGAAATGTTCTCAGCTTATTTTTCTGGGTAAGGATATGCTTAATATGCTTAGGACTTTTATAAGTCCTTATATTTAGGTATACTCATCAGCCAAAAAGATGGCATCATATTTTTTATCTCCTTCTACAAATAAGAATGTTCTTAATTATCACCCATTTTAAAAGTATGGTTAATCTTAAATTATTTCAAAATAAGAATTTATTACTAAAAAAAAAAAGATTGTGGTTACCTTGAGCAGATTTCTTCTTACTCAGTTATTAGCAAAACTAGAATAAATATAGTCCTAAGACAGCCCAGTAAAAGTATACTGTGTTCTGTTCCACGTAAAAGCAAATGGTTCCTTCTTGTCCTCTATCTTAGGGTAGAAAAGAAGGCATCATGAAGGCAATATAAAGTTTAATCGTTGCATTCTGTTCTTCTCCAGCTTGCTGAACTTTCTTTACTACAATGATGGAGTTCATCTTGCAGTCATATGTCCCGCTTACTGTTTTCATGGCCAAATTGAACAAATGCATGAAGTTAGTGTCCACTAAAGCCTATACAATTGCGGTTTTTTAAATTAAAAGTGCTATGTCCTATTGTTTCTTGAAAGCCTGCACTATTTAAAATTTACCACACCACTCCGTTTTGGCAAATCCAGAGACTCCCAGTTAGCCCGGCCAATTAAAACAGGGGGAAAAAAACACATTTTCTGTACCGGAGTCACTTGGATGAAAGCTAAGTAGCTTCTCCTCCATTACATTCATTTTAATCAAACAGGTAGACATTGAAGTAATCACCACTTATCAACAGAATCTTGTTAGCAGTATTATTTTTATTGACTTTTGCCTCTTCTTTGTGGCATCCCCAAATTCCAAAAAATAGGGTAACTTTAAACCCTTCTCCACATACTTGGGGATTTCTTGGCCATGAGTCTGTGTCTACAAGTCCCATTTGCGCTGCTTTAGCTCCCTCTATTGGCTCAGTGATCTTCACCAGAGCAGCAAACAGTCAGGGTCTGTCTAGTTTTATACTCCTTTAAGCTTTGCACTATTTTAAGTTAGTGGACCAGATCCAGAGGTCTGCACACATACTGCACACAGATTTCTTCCTGTTACACATCTTCTGTCCTTAGGTATCCATCCACCCAACATGGATACCATCTTAATCCCTTCCTATCTACTGGGTCTGGAGCAATGTCATTACTCCTGCCTCTGCCTCCGATTGGTGAAGTGACTCCATGAACAAATGTCAATATCAAATTTGGAATGATGAAAAAACCAGACTCAGGTATCATTTGAATAAATCAAATAGTGTTGCAGTCAAGATAAACAATGGACATATCTAGGGCCAGTGGAGGTACCAGTTTTCAGGTCCCCAAGTCCTCACAAAGAGGAATATGGAGTTGGCCTCAAAATATCCTTGTGACTGAGCACCCTGGGAGGATGAAATATCTTCCTCCAGTTTCATGATACTGGAGAATCCTGCACACTAACAATTCTGCAATAGGCCAGCAACCCCTTCTCTGGGTCTGATGTAGTGTAACAATCTCAGTAACAAGCAGCATATGCATAACTACAGAGCACAGCGTGCTATGACACGCTCAGGCATGAACCTGGCTTCCAGTCTTTCACAGCTCATGTCTAGTTTCCCTCAAACTACAAACCACAGCCAGCGATGGTTGCTCAGGTATCTCCGAATCATATGAAGAGCCCCTTCGGTTAGCCATGGGATCTACTTTACAATGTGCAAAGACTTCTACTTGGAAAAGTCCTGCACCCTCTCCTGTTTTCTGTTCTCAGCCTTATAGCCTCTACCTCATGGAATTGGGCATAACTGGCTTGTCAGGACAGCCCAGGGGGCCTTCTCTCTAAGCTTGTAGAGATGCCCACTATCTACCACAAGGGCCTTTTGGCCAATTCAGAAAGGGCCTTTAGAGCTCTCAGTTATATGGGCAGACCCTCTGTGGCTCACACTTGCTTTTCTTTCCCCTTTGTCCTGTGGGTCATAATACAATGTTAGATAAGTTCTATATGGTGTGTGACGTAAAGATTGCCCCTGCAGTGGTCCCTGTATCCCCAGGGAGGACAGGGTTGTATGAGCCATTGTACTTGAACTCAAGGGAAGAGAAGTTTTTAAAACCTCTTAGAAGGAAGACATATCTTCCCTCTGCCCACATCCAAGCTTCTGCATTGAGTACAATAGTGATGTGACTTTGGGCAAAAGATTTAACCTCTTTACACCTTAGTTTCATTTCTAAAATAAAGATAAAAGGGACATGTGCATGGCTCAGTCAGTTGAACATCTGACTCTTGATTTTGGTTCAAGTCATGATCTCAGGGTCATGAGATGGAGCCTCACGTGCGGCTCCATGCGGAGAGGAGCCTGCTCAAGATTCTCTCTCTTTCTCTCTCCTTCTGCCCCTCCCACTCATGCTCTCTCTCTCTCAAATAAACAATAAAATAAAATAAAGATAACAGATTGCAAATCTGTGTGAGGATCAAGCAAGAGACTGTTTGAAACACTGAAACTTAGAAAGTACTTGGAAAATGGCAGCTACTTGATCAACGTCACCATCATCATCACCAAGTCTGGTTCCAGCAGAGCCAGGAGAACTCACTTGGCTACTTTACAGAAATCTTGCAATCTGGCTTTCCCCCATACGTGTGAGTGGAAGAACAGAATGTTAAACTTTAAGAGGAGTTATCCAAATTAATTTCGTTTTTTTCTTCACGTTTTCAAAAATCTTTAGAAGAGCATTGCATGGATTCCAGAGCACTGGAACTTGAAAGTTCTAGTTCCATTGCTGTTAGTAGCTATTTATAAGACCTTTAGCTTCTCAAGGTCTCAGTTTTTTTAGCCAGAGAATGGGAATTTGGACATACTTTGTAAGACTATTCAAAGAACTGATGAGGAAAAGTACACAAAGTTCTTCCTTCGGTATCTGGTGTACTGCAGGAGAGACACAAATGCTCATGGGCCTTCTACCCACTTGGCTCTGGGCTTCAACACCTTTGTTTTTTTTGTTTTGTTTTGTTTTTTAAGATTCTATTTATTTTATTCATTTATTTATTTATTTTTGAGAGAGAGAGAGATCACCGAGAGAGAGTTAGCAGGAGAAGCAGACTCTCTACTGAGCAAGGAGCCCAACTCGGGGCTCGATCCCAGGACCCTAAGATCATGACCTCAGCCCAAGGCAGACGCTTAACCAACTGAGCCACCCAGGTGCCCCATTAACACATTTATTTGTAAAACAAGGAAGTTGGAGAAAGTAGTTTTCCTCCAGGTTTTTCACCTCTAATAATCCTGTGATTCTCATGACACTCTTTCATGGTACGTAATGGCAGTCCCCAAATCACAGAAAAGGAACTGGGAGAGAAGTTTCCCATAGAAGCTTTCAAAGCCCTTGGCTTTTATCTCAATGGTGCTAAATTCTCTTTCACTACTTGTTTGGGTTGCCTCACACTGCAATCAGGAAGCTGTGCTTCCTAATTTCTGTTGATAAACTCTTTAGCTCTCCTGTACCTCTTGAAACTTAAAAGTATGTCAGTATTGTCCTGGCATCATTGTATAATGCACTCTTTAAAACTTTGTACAGCATTTTGGATCCAAGTCATGAAGGCCATGACTAGATGTGCTTCCCAGAACTAATCCATAGGCAAACTTCCTCATCTTGGTCTATACCATTTCCTTCCACTCAGTTACTCAATTAAAAGCTGAGGTGTAGGGGCGCCTGGGTGGCTCAGTGGGCTAAGCTGCTGCCTTCAGCTCAGGTCATGATCTCAGGGTCCTGGGATCGAGCCCCACATCGGGCTCTCTGCTCAGCAGGGAGCCTGCTTCCCTCTCTCTCTCTCTCTCTCTGCCTACCTCTCTGTCTACTTGTGATCTCTCTCTGTCAAATAAATAAATAAAATATTAAAAAAAAAAACAAAACACATCCAGACCCACCAGCGCTCTCCATTCCCACTGCTGTGACCCCGGAACGAGCCCCCACCATTTCTGATGGAGAAAGCCTAGAGAAGCCTCCTCATGGTCTACGAGCTTCCTCCTTTGTTCATCTACAATTTATTATTCTCCACATAGTAACTGTGGCAAGCATTTAAAGAATGTGAATCAGTTATGTTATTTCCCTGCTTCATGTCCTTCAACTTGCTTTTCTTTAGTTTTTCAAGGCCCTGCATGATCTGGCCATTACCTATCTTTCCACCTTCATCTTATACCATCCTCTCCATCTCCCATGCTCTAGTCAATCTGAATCTTTCTGTTCCTTGAACACCCCAAGTCTATTTCTGCTGTTCCCTTTGCCCAAAATGCTCTGTCTCCTGATCTTCCTGTGCCTGGTTTTCTTGGTATCCAGATCTAGGAGCAAATATCACCTTCTTAGAGAGGCCATTCCAGACACTCCAATCTGAAGTATCCACTCATATTTAAACTTTAATTTTCTATCTCTCCCATTAAAACATGTGCTCTTTGAAGTCAGTATTCTGGCTTATCTTCTCTGCTGCTATAACCACAGAGATTAGAACTGTGCATGGCATAGAGTAGCTACTCAATGAATAATTGAGTGAATGAATTCAAATTTATTCTGCCTTTGCTTTACCTCAATATTTAGTATCTCACACCACTAGAGGGCAATAAATCACCTAACTGAAATGAGGAAATCTGTCCTGTACATTACCTTCCCAGATGAACTTAATTGATTTTAAGCATTAATATGACAGACATTAAGAAAAACACTCCACTCCAAAAAAAAAAAGGCAGGTGTAGGGGTGAGGAGATCCTCTAGATTTTCCAACCAGCCACCAGGTACAAACCCAGGAGAAAAAGTTTATTCCAGAGTTACAAACAGTGAAATAATGTTAAATAGACTTCCTGACTAAGGATGTTACTCAGGTTTTAAAAATCTCATTATATAAAATGAGAAAGTATTAACTTCAGTGATATTAAACTATCTGGATGGTCAGGGGGCGGCGCCTGCGTGGCTCAGTCAGTTAAGGGTCCGGCTCCTGATTTCAGCTCAGGTTATGTCTGGGTTGTGAGATGGAGCTCTGCATTGGGCTATGCACTGGGCGCAGAGGCTGCTTAAGATTCTCTCTCTTTCTCTGCCCCTCCCCCACTCTCTCTCCATCTCTTACAACAACAACAATAATTTAGACAGTCAAGGGAAATTAAGCAATATCATTTTTTCTCTATTTATTACACACACACACACACACACACACACACACACACATGTTCCTTGATCACTATTCTTAATTTTGCTTTTAAAAGTTTGAATCCTAGTCCGTCTCATGGGAGTAAGGAATCTGAAAGGGATTTTTCTTTTTTTTATTTTTGTATTTAATGCCATTTCATTCTGAACTTTTACTTCTATCTCTTTTATTTTTTTTAAATTTTTTTTAATTTATTTGACAGACAGATCACAAGTAGGCAGAGAGGCAGGCAAAGAGAGAGAGGAGGAGGAGGCAGGCTCCCTACTGGGTAGAGAGCCCGATGCGGGACTCGATACCAGGACCCTGAGATCATGACCTGAGCCGAAGGCAGAGGTTTTAACCACTGAGCCACCCAGGCACCCCACTTCTATCTCTTTTAAAGAAAGAAACATATGTTTAGGCTGTGCCATCGAGCACTCAGACATCAGATGTTTCCATTGATGGGCCTGCCTAGCTTGAGGGACAAAATCCAGTAGTAAGGACAAGGTTTGTTAACTTGAGCCTACTGTAGTGCCTGTCATTTAAGGCACAGAGAACATGCAATTCACACAGCTAGCTGTCTGTTCAGTGACAAGAAACACACTATTCCCTGTGAACTCGAGGTGGCAGTATAGAGATACTAGAAATGAATTTCCCCCGTTAAGGTCAAACTATTCTGTGAAGGACTTCTGTGATAGTTAGTGGGTTGTAAGGACAGTTTCCAAAACCACATTGGGTCTATCGCCATGACAGCTGGAAGGCTGTACTGAAATTTGTTGAGTTTCTAGTTGCCTTGTCTCTGGAGATGAGAAATGACTTTTAGAAGGAAAACCTGAGCCCATACAGGAAAAACTTAATTTTTTTTTTTTAAACTGTTGCTGATATGGCTTACTGTGGCAGAAAAGACTTCCCAAATGTGAGTGCTAATGGTTGTGAGAGCTCGCGGTCGTCACACAAGGCTGGAACCTATGCATTTCCAGGGATCCACTGCAGGAGGGGAGTGGCCTAGATTTTTCTAGCCACTTAACAGTGAGAGTGGTTTAGGGCACCCATTATATGTGTTGGAGGGAGGGAATAATCAAGATCAGCTTGTTGACTTCTTGATATTTTTTGAGGAGAGCAGAAGCTCCTGAATCCTCAGGTCTGTGCTACCCTATCACCACTAACTCAGTAAGAAGGATTCAAAAAGCATGAGAATGAGTCTCATGTGGCCTCCTTCACTGAGGAGGGAGAACGTTATCTCCTACTCCCATGTTCTAGTTTTCCACCACAAAAGATGCATTCACACATCCATTTCACAAACATTCATTTGTTGAGAACATACAAGATAGCTACTAGATTCAAGGACTCAAAAGGAAATAAAGAATTAAGTTCTGAGAGGGACCAAAAAAATATTATGGAAAACTCAAAGGAAAAACACTTGATGTTTCTGGTAAGAGGGAATGAAGTAATAGTTCATGGAGTGATGACTTTGGTCTTAAAGAATGGATAGGATTTTAGTTCGATGGAGTGGGGTGATGAAAGGAAGGGCACTCCAAAACCAAAAAGACAAAGCAAGCCAAGGCGTGAAGATGAGATCATTCAGAGTGTGTTGGTTATGGAGAGAGCCAAAGTGTGGAAAACAGTAGGTCAGAAGACTTTAAAGCAGTATTTCTCAGCCCAGGGAGATTGTTTCCATTCAGGGGGAGTTTAGCAACACCTGGAGATAGCTTTGGTTGTCCCAGCTGTGTGGGTGTGCTACTGGCACCCAATGGGTAGAAGGCAGAGTTGCTGTAATGCAGAGGATGGCTCCCACAACGAAACCTGTCCAGTCCAAAATGTCAATAGTGCCAATATTAGGTAACCTCACTTTTAAGGAAGGTGGGTGTTGGTCCCAGAGGACATTGAATGTCAGATGAAGAGGATGTGGCTTATTGGATAGGCAAAGAGAGATGTAGAGGGTTTTTATGTGGGAGAAGAAGTCTGTCAGTAGTATGATTATGGGAGTTACAGGGATAAAAACATTTACAGCCTTTCCCTTCCCTCATCCTTTGAAGAGACACCCTGTTTGCACTGCTTGGCTAACCCCCTCTGTTGTACTGGAGAGCAACAGGTGGAGGGACAGGGTTGGAGAAACGTGGATAAGCTAAATTAATCTTCCTACATAAGAACATGGAAACTTCAAGCGGAGAAAAGGTCCAGAAGGTGGGGATGAGGGAGGCGATAGAGAAGAGGGAGGGAAAGTGGGAGGAAAAGAATCGGCACAGGTGGAAGTAATGAGAAGGACACACTGAATTATGGGAGGTGCTGAGCTAAAAGGCTTGCTTCTGTGTGAGCTTACAATTTCCTAATGGAGATCGTACATAACGAAGTCTCTGGTGCTCACAGGAAAAGAGCATGTACATTTTCACAAGACCATCATTGCTCAGAGCTTTCACTGTTGCATAAAATCTAGGCGGCTTCAACTCAGGAGGAAAAATCATCTGGGGCTGTTTATCTTGTGGGTTTTTCTTACACTGAACATGCAGTAAAAAACATACAGAATCCATCCAAGTCTAGTATTAAATTATCTCTGACTTTTGGGCTGGAGTTGGATTTGACACAGATGACTAAATATAGCCTAGTTAGAGGTAGTCATCGTTAAGTTTAGCCAATGGGAAGCGGCAGTGGAGACACGGTTAAGTCTGAAAGAATATCAGTTCTTCATGTCACAGTCAGTTGCTCTGGTCTGTGTTCCTCTGCCAACTTTCAGTGGCTAATAAGCTTTTGGCCTAGCAGCAGAAGCAATGGTGCCAATGACAAAGATAAACAAGGTTCTCTGCCAGGAGCAAAAGCTGAAATCTTTTTGGTAATTGCAACCTGGCATGTGCATGGTGCCAGGATCATGGGTCATCTCCACCATTGCCGTTTGCTGTCTGCCATGGCCCCATGGACTTCATACTATATGATGGCTGCCATGGGTGCTCCATTACCATGAATAGGCCAACATAGAATGGTCATGTTCTTGTAACAACTTCTCAGGGCCAAAGGAGTTGGAAATGAATGGATATTAAGAAGGACACCCACAGAGCTCAGCCTTTCTCCATAGTGGCCAATCAGAGATGAAGTCCATGCACCAAATTAAGAAAAGCTTTTGAGGACTGAGGCAAAAATGTTGCTTGTCTTTTTTTAGTTGGAAATGTTCTGTATCATAGAAATGTTTTTGACTGCTACTTACTGCAAAGTAAATTATGATGGCTTATTATTTTATTGCCTGACGAGAAGTCCTATGTGCATTGATTTTGTAGTTACAACTTCTCTGTGATGCATGAGGGATACAGGTCATTTCACTCATTTCCATTCCTCATCTTAGCATGTTGGCTTGTCTGTTTTTGTTTGTTGATTCATGTGGTGCCACTTACTTCTGAATCTTCTGTCAGGAAAGAAGAAACTTTTCCCACTACTTATTATGGCCCAGGACTGGGTAAATGGGTGTCTGTCTAAGAGGAAGAGGATTAGCGTGACTGGTTTCTATCAGCCATGATAGAATGAGGCCATTTTGTTATCACAAACAACAATGTGTTCCATTAGCAAGAAAGGAGAACTATTGGGTAGACAACTATGTGTCTGTCATAACCCCTTGCTATGTCAGACTTAAAGTGTTGTGTAACATGGAAGTAAGGTAGGCTTCACCTCTTTGTGCATGTTCTCACAGCCTCTTCTCCTTCCCTCTCTCTACTGAATTGACCTCTCCTTATATGTACAGATAGACCTCTAGTAAATTCCTGCTCATCCTTAAAATCCTACTGAATCATCTTCATGAAACCTTCCTGGACCTATGTCACAGTGTTAGGCATGTCCATCCTGGCTACCACAACAAATTTTACCCTACCATGTTATCATGCTGAATTGTGGCTGTCTCTTTATCTTTGTTTGCCACCAGATTCGGCTCCACGGGGACTCCTATTTATATATGTCATACTCATATTCCCAAGACAGAGCACAGAGTGAATACATGAGAACTCAAAAAAGAATTTTGGTCCATGGTAATACCTTAGATCAAGCACACACAGAAAACTTCATTATTTGGGATTAATAGACTATACCTTTCAAGGAAGAAGGGCTCTGTCTGAAATTGAAGATGATCCTGTCTTTTCCACATTTGACAGGAGGCACTTCACTATCCCCTTATTTCGTCCAGCTCCCTGACTGTACGTGGTAGAGTGAGACTGCTCCTCCATGGTCCATCTCTGGGAGGGCAGTGTTTCACCGGGCAAAGAGCCTGATATTTAGACATTCGAATCTTGGCTCAGTCATCATTATGTTCTACTAAAGAGCAACACACGTTTAGCCTATTAACTAACCTCATTGATCTTCAGTTTGCTCATTGGTAGAATGTGATGATAATAGTTCCATAGGGCTATTTTGAATATTAAATGACATAACACACCTAAAGTGCTCACTACATGGTAGATATTTTAAAAAGCATTATTGTTAGTGAATGCTTCTTAAATCTTCAATGATATACTTTTATCAGATCAAAGTTCTCTTATTTGCAGATGCTTTCACTGCCTTAGAGAGAAAGAGTTTTGTATCATACAATGAAGTTGAGAAATTTCTTAGCTCTATATCATGTACATATCTAAACAGCTCTATATTTTAAAAACCTGGCATAATTATATCTCTAGTTCCAAGCAAAGGTCACAGAATATCCCCATAGAACACACTGTGTGTTTTACGTACCAATCTTGATGTAAGCGCAAAGACTTACTTATAGTAAGGTCATATGTACTCTAAATGCATGTAAAAGAATTTATAATTACCCTCTCTTCATTCTCGCATTGAGATAAAATTTTCATAGCATAAAATTCACCCTTTAGATGATACAATTCAGTGGATTTTCGTATATTCTGATTTGTATAACCATTATCATGATCTAATGTCAGAATATTTTCATCTCCCTAAAAAGAAACTCCCAACCCCATTAGATCTCACCCTCCATATCTCTTTCCCTACCCCTGTGCCCCAGTCCCTGGAAACCACTAAACTCCTTCCTGTTTCTACCGATTTGCTCATCCCGGACATTTCATATAAATGGACTCATACAAACGTGGCCTTTCGTGTCTGGCTTATTCCACTTAGCATAATCATTTCAAGCTCCATCTATATTGTAACATGTTTCAGTATTTCTTTCCTTTTTATGGCTGAATAATACTCCACTGTATAAGTATGCCACATTTCGTTTATCCATTCAGCATCACATAAATATTTGAGTTTCCACTTTTTCGTGACTGAACATGCTATTATGAACATTTTACAGGTTTTTGTATGGACATATGCTTTCATTTCTCTTGGGTATAGACCTAAGTGTAGAATTACTGGGTCATATGTTAAGTCTATGTTTAAAATTTTGAGGTACTTCTAGGCTGTTTTCCAAGTGGCTGCTACATCTTACTTTTTACCAGCAATGTCTGAAGGCTCCAATTTCTCCATGTCTACACCAATACTTTGTTATTGCCTTTTTTTTTTATTTTTTTTTTAATTTTGTTTTTTATAAACATATATTTTTATCCCCAGGGGTACAGGTCTGTGAATCGCCAGGTTTACACACTTCACAGCACTCACCATAGCACATACCCTCCCCAATGTCCATAACCCCACCCCCCCAACCCCCCTCCCCCCATCAACCCTCAGTTTGTTTTGTGAGATTAAGAGTCACTTATGGTTTGTCTACCTCCCAATCCCATCTTGTTTCATTTACTCTTCTCCTACCCCCTTAACCCCCCATGTTGCATCTCCTCTCCCTCATATCAGGGAGATCATATGATAGTTGTCTTTCTCCGATTGACTTATTTCGCTAAGCATGATACCCTCTAGTTCCATCCACGTCGTCGCAAATGGCAAGATTTCATTTCTTTTGATGGCTGCATAGTATTCCATTGTGTATATATACCACATCTTCTTTATCCTTTCGTCTGTTGATGGACATCTAGGTTCTTTCCATAGTTTGGCTATTGTAGACATTGCTGCTATAAACATTCGGGTGCACGTGCCCCTTTGGATCACTACGTTTGTATCTTTAGGGTAAATACCCAGCAGTGCAATTGCTGGGTCATAGGGTAGTTCTATTTTCAACATTTTGAGGAACCTCCATGCTGTTTCCCAGAGGGGTTGCACCAGCTTGCATTCCCACCAACAGTGTAGGAGGGTTCCCCTTTCTCTGCATCCTCGCCAGCATTTGTCATTTCCTGACTTGTTAATTTTAGCCATTCTGACTGGTGTGAGGTGATACCTCATTGTTGTTTTGATTTGTATTTCCCTGATGCCAAGTGATATGGAGCACTTTTTCATGTGTCTGTTGGCCATCTGGATGTCTGCTTTGCAGAAATGTCTGTTCATGTCTTCTGCCCATTTCTTGATTGGATTATTTCTTCTTTGGGTGTTGAGTTTGCTAAGTTCTTTATAGATTTTGGACACTAGCCCTTTATCTGATATGTCATTTGCAAATATCTTCTCCCATTCTGTCAGTTGTCTTTTGGTTTTGTTAACTGTTTCCTTTGCTGTGCAAAAGCTTTTGATCTTGGTAAAATCCCAATAGTTCATTTTTGCCCTTGTTTCCCTTGCCTTTGGCGATGTTCCTAGGAAGATGTTGCTGCGGCTGAGGTCGAAGAGGTTGCTGCCTGTGTTCTCCTCAAGGATTTTGATGGATTCCTTTCTCACATTGAGGTCCTTCATCCATTTTGAGTCTATTTTCGTGTGTGGTGTAAGGAAATGATCCAATTTCATTTTTCTGCATGTGGCTGTCCAATTTTCCCAACACCATTTAAGGAAGAGGCTGTCTTTTTTCCATTGGACATTCTTTCCTGCTTTGTCGAAGATTAGTTGACCATAGAGTTGAGGGTCTATTTCTGGGCTCTCTATTCTGTTCCATTGATCTATGTGTCTGTTTTTGTGCCAGTACCATGCTGTCTTGATGATGACAGCTTTGTAATAGAGCTTGAAGTCTGGAATTGTGATGCCACCAACTTTGGCTTTCTTTTTCAATATTCCTTTGGCTATTCGAGGTCTTTTCTGGTTCCATACAAATTTTAGGATTATTTGTTCCATTTCTTTGAAAAAAATGGATGGTACTTTGATAGGAATTGCATTAAATGTGTAGATTGCTTTAGGTAGCATAGACATTTTCACAATATTTATTCTTCCAATCCAGGAGCATGGAGCATTTTTCCATTTCTTTGTGTCTTCCTCAATTTCTTTCATGAGTACTTTATAGTTTTCTGTGTATAGATTCTTAGCCTCTTTGGTTAGGTTTATTCCTAGGTATCTTATAGTTTTGGGTGCAATTGTAAATGGGATTGACTCCTTAATTTCTCTTTCTTCTGTCTTGTTGTTGGTGTAGAGAAATGCAACTGATTTCTGTGCATTGATTTTATATCCTGACACTTTACTGAATTCCTGTACAAGTTCTAGCAGTTTTGGAGTGGAGTCTTTTGGGTTTTCCACATATAGTATCATATCATCTGCGAAGAGTGATAGTTTGACTTCTTCTTTGCCGATTTGGATGCCTTTAATTTCCTTTTGTTGTCTGATTGCTGAGGCTAGGACTTCTAGTACTATGTTGAATAGCAGGGGTGATAACGAACATCCCTGCCGTGTTCCTGACCTTAGCGGAAAAGCTTTCAGTTTTTCTCCATTGAGAATGATATTTGCGGTGGGTTTTTCATAGATGGCTTTGATAATATTGAGGTATGTGCCCTCTATCCCTACACTTTGAAGAGTTTTGATCAGGAAGGGATGCTGTACTTTGTCAAATGCTTTTTCAGCATCTATGGAGAGTATCATATGGTTCTTGTTCTTTCTTTTATTAATGTGTTGTATCACATTGATTGATTTGCGGATGTTGAACCAACCTTGCAGCCCTGGAATAAATCCCACTTGGTCGTGGTGAATGATCCTTTTAATGTACTGTTGAATCCTATTGGCTAGTATTTTGGCGAGAATTTTTGCATCTGTGTTCATCAAGGATATTGGTCTGTAGTTCTCTTTTTTGATGGGATCCTTGTCTGGTTTTGGGATCAAGATGATGCTGGCCTCATAAAATGAGTTTGGAAGTTTTCCTTCCATTTCTATTTTTTGGAACAGTTTCAGGAGAATAGGAATTAGTTCTTCTTTAAATGTTTGGTAGAATTCCCCCGGGAAGCCATCTGGCCCTGGGCTTTTGTTTGTTTGGAGATTTTTGATGACTGTTTCAATCTCCTTACTGGTTATGGGTCTGTTCAGGCTTTCTATTTCTTCCTGGTTCAGTTGTGGTAGTTTATATGTCTCTAGGAATGCATCCATTTCTTCCAGATTGTCACATTTGTTGGCATAGAGTTGCTCATAGTATGTTCTTATAATTGTCTGTATTTCTTTGGTGTTAGTTGTGATCTTTCCTCTTTCATTCATTATTTTATTTATTTGGGTCCTTTCTCTTTTCTTTTTGATAAGTCTGGCCAGGGGTTTATCAATCTTATTAATTCTTTCAAAGAACCAGCTCCTAGTTTCATTGATTTGTTCTATTGTTTTTTTGGTTTCTATTTCATTGATTTCTGCTCTGATCTTTATGATTTCTCTTCTCCTGCTGGGTTTAGGGTTTCTTTGTTGTTCTTTCTCCAGCTCTTTTAGGTGTAGGGTTAGGTTGTGTACCTGAGACCTTTCTTGTTTCTTGAGAAAGGCTTGTACCGCTATATATTTTCCTCTCAGGACTGCCTTTGTCGTGTCCCACAGATTCTGAACCGTTGTGTTTTCATTATCATTTGTTTCCATGAATTTTTTCAATTCTTCTTTAATTTCCTGGTTGACCCATTCATTCTTTAGAAGGATGCTGTTTAGTCTCCATGTATTTGGGCTCTTTCCAAATTTCCTCTTGTGATTGAGTTCTAGCTTCAGAGCATTGTGGTCTGAAAATATGCAGGGAATGATTCCAATCTTTTGATAACGGTTGAGACCTGATTTAGGACCGAGGATGTGATGATCTATTCTGGAGAATGTTCCATGTGCACTAGAGAAGAATGTGTATTCTGTTGCTTTGGGATGAAATGTTCTGAATATATCTTTGATGTCCATCTGGTCCAGTGTGTCATTTAAGGCCTTTATTTCCTTGTTGATCTTTTGCTTGGATGATCTGTCCATTTCAGTGAGGGGAGTGTTAAAGTCCCCTACTATTATTGTATTATTGTCGATGTGTTTCTTTGATTTTATTATTAATTGGTTCATATAGTTGGCTGCTCCCACGTTAGGGGCATAGATATTTAAAATTGTTAGATCTTCTTGTTGGACAGACCCTTTGAGTACGATATAGTGTCCTTCCTCATCTCTTATTATAGTCTTTGGCTTAAAATCTAATTGATCTGATATAAGGATTGCCACTCCTGCTTTCTTCTGATGTCCATTAGCATGGTAAATTCTTTTCCACCCCCTCACTTTAAATCTCGAGGTATCTTCAGGTTTAAGATGAGTTTCTTGTAGGCAACATATAGATGGGTTTTGTTTTTTTATCCATTCTGATACCCTGTGTCTTTTGATTGGGGCATTTAGCCCATTTACATTCAGGGTAACTATTGAGAGATATGAATTTTGTGCCATTGTATTGCCTGTAAGGTGACTGTTATTGTATATTGTCTTTGTTTCTTTCTGTTCTACTACTTTTAGGGTTTCTCTTTGCTTAGAGGACCCCTTTCAATATTTCCTGTAGAGCTGGTTTGGTATTTGCAAATTCTTTAAGTTTTTGTTTGTCCTGGAAGCTTTTAATCTCTCCTTCTATTTTCAATGATAGCCTAGCTGGATATAGTATTCTTGGCTGCATGTTATTCTCGTTTAGTGCTCTGAATATATCATGCCAGCTCTTTCTGGCCTGCCAGGTCTCTGTCGATAAGTCTGCTGCCAATCTAATATTTTTACCATTGTATGTTACAGACTTCTTTCCCCGGGCTGCTTTCAGGATCTTCTCTTTGTCACTAAGACTTGTAAATTTTACTATTAGGTGACGGGGTGTGGACCTATTCTTATTGATTTTGAGGGGTGTTCTCTGAACCTCCTGGATTTTGATGTTTGTTCCCTTTGCCATATTGGGGAAATTCTCTCCAATAATTCTCTCTAATATACCTTCTGCTCCCCTCTCTGTTTCCTCTTCTTCTGGAATCCCAATTATTCTAATGTTGTTTTGTCTTATGGTGTCACTTATCTCTCGAATTCTCCCCTCGTGGTCCAGTAGCTGTTTGTCCCTCTTTTGCTCAGCTTCTTTATTCTCTGTCATTTGGTCTTCTATATCGCTAATTCTTTCTTCTGCCTCATTTATCCTAGCAGTGAGAGCCTCCATTTTGATTGCACCTCATTAATAGCTTTTTTGATTTCAACTTGGTTAGATTTTAGTTCTTTTATTTCTCCAGAAAGGGCTTTTATCTCTCCCAAGAGGGTTTCTCTAATATCTTCCATGCCTTTTTCGAGCCCGGCTAGAACCTTGAGAATCGTCATTCTGAACTCTAGATCTGACATATTACCAATGTCTGTATTGATTAGGTCCCTAGCCTTCGGTACTGCCTCTTGTTCTTTTTTTTGTGGTGAATTTTTCCGCCTTGTCATTTTGTCCAGATAAGAGTATATGAAGGAGCAAGTAAAATACTAAAAGGCTGGCAACAACCCCAGGAAAATATGCTTTAGCCAAATCAGAAGAGATCCCAAATCGTGAGGGGGGAGAAAGGGGATAAAAGAGGTTCAGAGAGAAAAAAAAAAAAGAAACAAAAAAAGAAAACCAATAAAGAAAAAATATAAAAAGGAAAAATATATATATATATTAGATAAACTAGTTAAAAAACGTTAAAAAAGAAAAGGGTAAAAGTTAAAAAAATTTAGCAGAAGAAGAGAAAAAAAAATTGAAAAAAAAATAATAACTGCAAGGCTAAAGAATCATGGGGAGAAAGCCATGAGTTCCGTGCTTTGCTTTCTCCTCCTCTGGAATTCCGCTGCTCTCCTTGGTATTGAAACTGCACTCCTTGGTAGGTGAACTTGGTCCTGGCTGGATTTCTTGTTGATCTTCTGGGGGAGGGGCCTGTTGTAGTGATTCTCAAGTGTCTTTGCCCCAGGCGGAGTTGCACCGCCCTTACCAGGGGCCGGGCTGAGTAATCCGCTCGGGTTTGCTTTCAGGAGCTTTTGTTCCCTGAGCGCTTTCCGTAGAGTTCCGGAGGACGGGAATGAAGATGGCGGCCTCCCAGTCTCCGGCCCGGAGGAGCCGAGAGCCCAGGGCCCCACTCCTCAGTGCTCCCTCAGAGAACAGCGCCGATTTACTCTCGTCACCCTGACTCCGGCCGCGCTCCGAGCTGACCGAGCCTGCGACCAGTTCAAGGTAACCCCAAGCTGTGAGCTTACTCCTCGGCTCTGTCTCTGTAGCCGGCTTCCCCGTTCTAATACCTGTAAGCTCTGCGACACTCAGACACCCCCGATCCTTCTGTGACCCTGCGGGACCTGAGGCCACGCTGACCCTGCGTGGGCTTCACCCCGGTTAAGCCTCTGGAGCGATGTCCCTCAGCGGAACAGACTTTTAAAAGTCCTGATTTTGTGCTCCGTTGCTCCGCCGCTTGCCGGGAGCCGGCCCCTCCCCCCGCGGTCTATCTTCCCGTCGCTTTGGAGTCACTTCTCCGCCAGTCCTACCTTTCAGAAAGTGGTTGATTTTCTGTTTCTAGAGTTGCTGTTCTTCTTCTCTTTGATCTCCCGTTGGATTTGTAGGTGTTTGCAATCTTTAGATAAGCTATCTAGCTGATCTCCCGCTACCTGAAGTAGTCTCAGCCTGCTACTTCTCCGCCATCTTGACTCCTC
>NW_019154088.1:53017445-53128721 GCF_002288905.1 Enhydra lutris kenyoni
GTAGTCTCAGCCTGCTACTTCTCCGCCATCTTGACTCCTCCCCCGCCCTTTTTTTTTTTTTTTTTTTTTTAGCCATCCTAGTGTGAAGTGGTATTTCATGGAGGTTTTGACTTGCATTTCCCTAACGACTAATAATATTGAGCATCTTTTCATGTGCTTCTTACTCATCTGAATATCTTTTTTTGAGAAATAGCTAGTCAAATCTTTTGCCCATTTTTAAATTGGGTTATTTATCTTTTTTTTAATTGGGTCATTTATCTTTTATTATTGAATTGTAATCATTCCTTGTATATTCTAGGTATTAAGCTTTTATTTGATATATGATTTGCAAATATTTTCTCCCATTCTGTGGGTTGTCTTTTTCACTTTCTTCATTGTATCCTTTGAGGTACAAAAGTTTTTAATTTTGACAGAGGCCAATTTATCTATTTTTTTCTTTTGTTGCTCGTATTCTTGGAGCTATACCTAAGAAACCAGTGCCTAATCCAAGATCACAAAATTTACACCTAGGTTTTTTTCCTCAGACTTTTATATTTTAGCTATTACATTTAGGTCTTTGATTAATTTTCTGGTAATTTTTCCAAATGTTATGAGGTAAGGGTACAATTTCATTATTTTGTCTATAAATATATAGTTGTACCAGCATTGTTCATTGAAAAGACTATTCTTTCTCCATTGAATTGTCTTAGCACCTTTGTCAAAAATCAGTTGACCATAGGGCGCCTGGGTCTCTGATCAGCAGGGAGCCTGCTTCCCCCTCCCTCTCTGCCTGCCTCTCTGCCTACTTGGGATCTCTGTCTCTGTCAAATAAATAAAATAAAATAAAATAAATCAATTGATCATAAGTATAAGATATAAGGGCTGATTCCTGGACTCTCAATTCTATTCTGTTGATCAGTCAGGGAAACAGAACCAGTAGGACATTACATATCTCTATACATAATAATATCGACATGTCTACCTATATATGTATGTACATATATATACACACACATACATACAGAGATGTATATGTGCAAACCCCCACACATACATACAGACATACAAAGAATGAGAGAGATTGCTGTATTACAAAGAATCAGCTTATGTGATTGTGGTCCGTCTGAAATGCATACAGTGGTTGTCAGGAACGGCAGGTACAAGCTGAAGTTGTTGTCCACAGGCAAAATCTCCTCTTCCAGGAAGCCTGAGCTCTGCTCTTGAGGCCTTCCAATTGATTGGATCAGGCCCACCAGATTATCTAAGATAATCTTCCTTTTCCTAAAGTAAACTGATTATAGACTTTAGTCACACTTACAAAACACCTTTGCAGCAACACCTAGATTAGAGTTTGATTGAAACACAGGGACTGGGGCCTGATCCACGAAACTGACCATCATGATCTATGTCTCGCTTTCTGACAGCAGCACCACACTTGATCACTGTAGCCCTGTGATAGGTTTTGAAATAGGGAGGTGTGAGTCTTCTAACTTCATTTTTTTTTTTTTTTTGCCCCAAGATTACTTTGGCTATCCTGGGTCCTTTGCATTTCCATGTGAACTAAGGTTTGTCTTGTCAATTCCTGCACCCAGTTTCATTTGTATATATTACAATAAATTGATAAATCAGTAACTTTGAAATCTACTCCAGGTGACCCATTGTGCTCTGCTTTGTGTCTCAGGATCATTTCATGGATTTACCATCTTCTGCCAACCACAGTACCTTCTCCCCGCCAGTGTGAGAGACTGAGATGCAGAGGCCTCATGGGAATACAGAAATAAATAGGACACCCAGTGAGCAATTTCAATTCTCAAATACCATAATGTAAAAAGTACTCTCTCCTGACTGAAACAGAAAAAGTAGCATGTTCCACATTGGTTACTTGATGGGGTTATCGGTGACAAAAGAATGTTTTCACCTTCTTCTAGAGGGGCAGGCTTAATGCACTTTCAAAATCAATTTATTTAGTTACCCATAAGTCTCTTTTGAGACTTTACAAAGCCTCCAGCCCAGTGAATTGACTTGTATCTGAAGAGATAAATAAGCACAGTTTTTGCCCTTGGAAGTGTGGTCACTATCAGAACAAACATAACCAGCCGAAATGAAGAAACCAGGAGCCAATCTATCTTGCCTTTTTGCCAATGGCACATTTTTTACCCAAGGATCAAATGTGCATTCCCGTCCCCACTGACTCGGCCATTTTCTGGTCATTCCTACTTGGTTGACTTTTTCCAAGTCACACCAGGCTGGGGAAGAATGACTGTGTCTCCTGCTCCTTCCAGACACTAGGGCAAGTGAAAGTTCCAGGGGTCTTTGCTACCTCCCCTCCTCTGAGCTGAGCTGTTTGATTTTCTGGGAAGGTTCCTCTGCACTCTGGCAACCTGAAGTGATTGGAGAAACAACGTGTTTTGTTAAGAACCAGTTAATAGCCACTTGCCTAGAAAAATACCCAATTAGCAATTGGCCTTTTTGAGGCTTACTCTGAGGGTTCCTCACCTTTGCTCTTCATTGGCTTTGAGAATTCTTAAGGGATGGAGCTAAAAGCTCTTTGGAGATTGAAGAAATAGGGCTGCATTTTATAAAGAGGATTTGTCTCTTCTTTTCTTTTTCTTATTCAATAGTCAGATTCCCGAGAAAGAGAGAGGACACCGAGGAGAGGACTGAGAAGCAAAGTTTTCGCTCCTGCGCAAATCTGCACCCACAGCTGATGGGGCCTGAGAAAGAAGGCGGTCCTTGAATTTTCACTGAAGGCATTATGCACTGTGTGGCGGACATTGCAGTCCTTCACGCCGTGCTGAATGGGTGAGCAGAATCCGTTTTTAAAGACCACGTGAAAATACATCATCTGAAGAATACGCCAAAATCTGCTGAATAATATTTATCATGATTATGCATTTCAGTGTAAAAGGACAGTTTGTTTTCCAAAATAAAGGTGGTCTGGATGTTCATGCTGATTTTTCTGGAGACTCTCACACAAATGAGGCAGAACCTGGCGCCCGACTGCCCCACCCCAGGCCAGTTTAAAATCAGCGTGAATGCTGCGTAACCTAACGAACAGGATTGATCCAGGTCAGGTATTAAGGGCTAAAATGGATTAAACAAAAGACATTCCCCTTGTAACAAGAAGGAAAAACTTCAAAGGTGGGATTTGTTCTTGTTATGACAAAGGAAGTAGATTTACAAACTGCCTCAGGGCACACCCCTCTGTGACTTTCAATTTGCTCTTCTTGGTTGGGGGAGGCTTTCTCCTCTTCTTCTACCCGCCCCCTCAAGCTCCTGGAGTCCTCCCAGGGGTAAGAACTTCTGGTTAAGAGGGTCAGATGGGGAATGCTTTTTCCTGTTTGTTTTTGGAGACCAGGCACCCCGGCATCTCCCCATCAAATGACACTCCTGTTCAGGCACCTCCCAGGCCCCCATCACTCACCCGTAACAGTGACAATGAGCAAGTAAAACGGGGAGTGCCATTTAGAACCCTTCAACAGAGCAGACAGACTGAACTCTCTGTTGTGGTGCTTGCATTTGGCATGAAAATCCTGAAGAGAGAAATGCAAACAAGAAACAGGGCATCCTAAAGGGTTAAAGATAACTCTACTGAGAGGAACTAACATGCCTCACCACATAGACTTACGGTCCTGAGTCAGGATTCGCTACACTGGGTTTTCTTTTCAATACACAGATGCAATGTTATAATAACTTTTATTGTAATAGTACATACATAAACATAATTTATCTTCTAGGAATTCAAAGCAGGGTGTAGTTTTTAGTAAGATATGTACATATATACATTCACGTACATATGTATCCATATTCTATGTATTGATCAATTACTGTACTTAAATCACCTTAAAATACATAAAACTTCTCTAGGATAAAAATGGAAAATGGGAATAGTATGTAAATGTTGCATCAAAGTTTCTCAACTTAAGTGCTGCACAAAAGGAAATAAGAAACTCCTACCGATGCCCAGATGTTGATTTCAATTATGTTTATAATAATATTACTCAAACATATATGAATGTAAAACTAGTTATGAACTCCTTGTCTTGCAGTTCTTATAAAAACTAAAGTATGTGCACTAATTACAAATGGCAAAAACAGTAAAATTCAAATTAACAACATTAAATTAATGTAAAATACAATGTTTTCTTAAAATTGAATTACCATTTACGACATGATTTTGGAGCAGCCTGCCCTCCCGTGTTCTGTTGAGTCTGCCACACCAGTACAGCTATTGGAACTCCTGGAAAGCTTTTTTCAAACGAAATACCATGACATCATTTGACCCTTATTTGCACATTACTTCTGTCAATAATTGTTATCATTATGATCTCTTCAACTGTAATATATATTGTCTCATTTTTCTGATGCAACTATAAAAACCTAATATGTGATTTATATATTGAATTTGCCTGTATTCTTTACTCATTCGCCTGAAATAGCGAAGGTAATTCTGGGTTCCAATTATGCTACAATCACAGACATTGGTGATGAAATTCCACAACAGGATTCTATTATATGTCATCTGGATGATCCAGAATATGATTTTGTGACATTTTTCAGAGATAGTTTTCTGCATAAAGTCAGCAACTTTCTATAGACAATGGAATGTCCTCTGAGAATATGTCCTTGGCCCTCGATTTAAGGATTCTAAATTAATCTCACAGGCTAAACACTGTCTTTGTCCCCAGAACTCATTCTCTTGCTACAGGACTGGGCATCTGAATTAGAGAACAAAAATATTCTTCTTTTATTATGAAGCAAGAGTGCAGGTCCCAATTAAATAACTTGTCTTCCTTATCTAGTGAATAACTATTTCCCCACTAATAAATATAAAACCAGGTGCTTCTCCTTAAGGACCTTACAATCTACTTAAGACACAAATGTAAGAAAATTTTAATATTTGAACATATTCAGAATTTGCTTATGAAGCATCAACATTTCTTGGTTAACACACAAAGTTTAAATTAGGCTTTGGAAACATTCGTCATTTACATTTGAATACTTAATAAAACTTCATATTGTGATCTTCTGTGCAGTGAAAAATGCAGCATCTGGAAGATGCCATCAGTGGTTTGAAACATAGAAACCTGGTAGCATTTGGACTTCGACTTCTTGTTTTTTTTTTTTTAAAGATTTTAATTATTTATTTGACAGAGATCACAAGTAGGTGGGGAGGCAGGCGGGGGGTGGGGGGGAAGCAGGCTCCCTGCTGAGCAGAGAGCCCGAGGCGGGGCTCGATCCCAGGACCCTGAGATCATGACCTGAGCCGAAGGCAGAGGCTTAACCCACTGAGCCACCCAGGTGCCCCATGGACTTCGACTTCTTAAGAAACATTTGTGTCATTAGAATGACCTTGAAAGTTGTGACCAAAATAGTCAAACAAAGCCAGAAGAAATTTCCACAGTTGAACTGGGTATTTTTTTAAATCTGAAAAAGTTGTAAGGTCGTAAGAAATAAAATGTATATGGAAAGAACACACACTTCTGGTAAGCTTAAAGATCTTTGGAATTAGGGAGAAAAGGGGCGCCTGGGTGGCGGTCAGTTAAGCATTCAACTTTTGATTTCCACTCAGGTCATGTGAGATCGAGCCTGCATAAGAGTCTCTCTCCCCCTTCCTCTGCTCTTCACCCCTCCTCCCTCTCTCCCTCTTTAAAAAAAAAAAAAAAAAAAAAAAAAAAAAAAATTAGGGAATTAGGGAAAAAAGAAATTTACATACAATTAAGAGCCCAAAATATGTCAAATATAATCTAGTGATTTCCCCAGCAGGGGGTATGTTCGGACTCTGCAACTACAGAACAGTTAGGTAATTCGTAATTGGAACACAGAGCAACGGCCTATCTGGGACCACCCATTTGGAGGGGTTTAAATATAGTGACTATAAAGCAGAAACAGCACATTCTACTGGGCTGCTGACAAGATACTGCACTTGGTTGGACCTGGAACCTCTGGTTGTTATGCAAACTTAATCCTTAACGTGGCTTTTAGCTAACTCAAGTCTTTCAATCTGGGAAGACAGCATGAAATGTAGAAGTGGTAAGAGGATCAAACTTGTAGTTTCAATAAATTCGAGTGGAAGGATAGCTGCATATTTGGTATATATTACTACTTGTAATACTTTAAAGAATCTGTTCTCCTCGAGTAACTGATGAGCCTTCTAATTCCTGTACTAAAATGTGTAGAGTCAGTAATTGATTTAGACTCATGATTTTAAATTGAAATCAAACTAAGTTTATCCGTATCATTGGACTGTTTAAGAGAGCTTATCAATTACCATATATGAATTTCACTTATTGGATTTATAAGAGTAATAAGAGTACTTGGGAAGTTTGCTCAAACAATTAAAAGACCTTAAATGGAAATCGGGGATCCCCTGGATGGCCCAGTCAGTTGAGCATCTGCCTTTGGCTCAGGTCATGATCTCAGGGTCCTGGGGATCAAGCTCCACCGCAGGCTCCCTGCTCCACGGAGTCTGCTTCTCCCTCTGACCCTCCTCCCTCTGTGTGCTCTGTCTCTCTCACTCTTTCTCTCTCAAATAAATAAATAAATCTTAAAAATAAATAAATAAAAGAAAATCAAGTACATAAATTAATAAATATAATTGAAAGTATTCTAAGATATTTAATTTATTAAGTAAGTTTATTCAAAGGGCCAACTTAAAAAGTGATTATTCAAATTTGCTAGGCTAATAAAAAGAAATCCACACTTAATTTATAAAATAAAAATACTTCTTTTACTCTATCATCAAATGAAAATACAAGAACATTGTTATCTTAATCATCTTTATAATTACAGCATTAACTATGTTATGTTTCATTTTTCTGATGCAGTTGTAAACTAAGAATGTTTGGGGTCTTCCTGGAAACGTGAAGACACTCCCTGTTGCCTCCCCTACCATCACCACTACCACCCGCAGTGTGATCTCACTGGGGTCATAGGGAAAGGCAGTGTTTGTCTGGCCAAATCTTAAATGATGTAACGCACCTCAGGATGAGTGCTGTACCATGGAGTGAGCAATGTGGAGTCTGCTCCTTCCCAAATTGTTCAGTACTCCTTCCCAATACACCCCTCTCACCATTTCCATTACAATCCATGGCTCACTTAAAGCAATGGAAACAGAGCTCTCCGGAGCTTCCTCACACGGGGAAGACTCTGTTTGGGTGAAAGCTATTGCTGAGTACTGAACTATGCCCCACCCCCTCCAAATTCTTATTTTGAAACCCTAACCCTTGAGGTGAGGCTATTGGGAGATGGTGCCTCAGGGAGTGATAAGGGTTAGATGAGGTCATGAGGCTAGAGCTCTCATGATGGGATTTGCATCCTTGTTAGAAGAGACACTGGAAAGAAGTTTTCTCTCTCTCCTCCCTCTCTCTCCCTTTCTCTCTCTCTCTCTCTCCCTGTGAGGCAACAGTGAGTAAGCAGTACCTCTAAGCTAGGAAGAGAGTCCTCACTGGAGGACGCCATCACTGGCACCTTGATCCTGGTCTTCCCAGCCTCCAGAACTGTGAGAGGTAAATTCCTGTTGTTTAAGCCACTCAATCCATGGCATTTTGTTATAGCAGACTGAGAAGTCTAATAAGACAGTTATACCCAAGGAATAATCCTTCTGATTAATCAAGATAGAGAAATAAGATATCAATTGCATCCGCAATTAATCTTTCTAATTAGCAATTTCAATAATGACTGAAGGACTCAGGGATAATGAAGGCACTACATACTTTTTTCTACAATGTGCCATTTAATGGCTCATTTCTAAACCTACTCTAGGATTGAAGTCATCTAAACAGTTTAATAATAAAGAGGGGATGTTTTCCAGATAAAACCAAAGAGAAATTTCATAGTTACTGAGGGAACTATATGGTAAATAGTAATGATGGCCCCAATTTTTTTAATCCCTCCCTATCCATGCCCTTTGTCACATGTCTTTGCCCTCCAGCATGAGCAGGATAGCCTTACGTTAATGCCCTGTACCATGACACCGGGCTTAGCCATATGGCTTGCCTTGGTTACTGTCACTTAGAAGATAGGATGCAAGCAGGGGCTTGACATGGGCTTGAGTATCATGTTGGCTTTCCTTTGCGCTTCTGGCAACACCATGGGAAAGTGCCAGAAGCTGGACAAGGACTGAGTCACACCAGTTACACCAGCCTACATCAACCTACAGCCCATATAACCACACACATGGGAACAAGCCCAACCAAGTTCAGCAGAGTGACCCAGCTGACTTCCAGATGGCCACAGAAGCATGACCTAGAAACACAAAGTGACGCAGACGGCAAACGTGGAAAACATGCTCTACCTCATCATTCCCACTAGTGAAGGCAATGGCTCATATTTCTTTGCATATCCTGACTGAAAACCTTTCAGAAAGTTGAAGCTGGTGTAAGTTTAAATAACTATGAAGCTATTTGGGCTCTGACTTGCGGAAGTGGCTTTAAGATGTATTTATCAAACCAAAAAAAAAATGATGGCCTTCAATTTTTCCAATTTTCCAGGTTACTGAAGGTACCCCTCCCATGAGGATACGTTCTGCCTAAACTCATTTTCTACATGAAGTAATTATCAGTCTGTCAAAAACACAGCCATGTTCTCACCCTGTACCTTGGCAAACAAGTGTGTCCTCATCATTACAGGATCTGTGAGATGTCAGTAATGATGTGTCTTTCAGGGGCTGGTGGAGGGACACATCCCAACAACGTGTTACTTCTAAAGGTGGTTCTTTCTTATCTAAATTGGGCCTAACCGAACCCAGAAGTACAATGCCTGATGAACATTCTTCTCCCGCTCCCTACATAAGAGAGAAGAAAGCCTAATAGATCTCTCACATATCTAATTCCTGTGGCTTGGATCCCAGTAATGAAATGAGAAAGAAGTCCCCTGAATCATTTCTAATCTGCGCCTTTTCTCCGAGGAAAGGTCCCCAAGGAGTTAATGTCATGTCACTAACTAATTAGATCTCCATTGCTTAGCAAGAATTCTATACCAAAGACACGGTAATTCTATTAGAAAACGAAACCACAACATTGTACAGTTCTAAGGTTACTAAACTGGTATTTAATTATCCAGGTAATGTAATTGATCAACTAATCTGAGATCAAGAGGAAAAGTTCTTGGTGGGTTTTTTGTGTGTGAGAGAGGTTTTGTGAAAGGGCCATGCAATTAATATGACACACTTAATTACTGAAATGTAAAGTTATCTTTGCAAGAATATATCCCCATCCAAGCACGTACACTATATTAGCTGCTTAGATCTCTGCCATTACTAATGTATTTGTGGCTTCTTATCTTATAATGACCTATGGTAATAATTAGCCCCGTGACAGAACAAAGACCTTAGCACTGTATTGCAAAGTTCAGTTCTTGTATTATTCCCTAGAACAACAGAGGAAACAATAAGGACTCAGAAAAGAGTTTAGATTTCCTTAAATGTTAACAAAATGTTTAAAACATCTATCCAAATCCTGAAAATCCACCTGAAGCACACATTTTCAAATATGTGCCTTACTGTAAGAAGAGAAAAAAAAACATACAGAAGGGATAAATTAAATGGGTTTACATGTGCCACCAAATTAGATTCTTCCCTTATACTCTATAATCCCTTAAAAATACAACTTCAAAAAGTTCCTTAAATAGTAGACCTGATTCTTAGGGCTAATATCTGCTCTGTTTTACCATAATTGTTATTTAAATTTAGGTTTTTTTCAGGCATGCCTCTATTACCTAAACAAGGTTCTCTGTGTGTTTTATTTCACTTGACTGTCTTTTTTAAGAGTACTGATGTTTGCTCTCTGGCCCCCTGAGAAAGAGAGAGCGTAGTAGCCTAAGGAAACAGGTGGCACAGACAAGAACGTATGTGCCAATATGTTCCCCTTTTGCTAAGTCTTCCTTTTCCTATCTTGAACTGTGAAACTTTCCAAAATCCCCCATCATCAGTTTGAAAATTGAGTGAGCCTACTAAAAATTTCCCTTCAAGTCAGAAACTCCTCTTCTGTGTTGTTTCTCCTTACTTGTTTATCCCTTTGGCCAATAGCTGTGCAGATGATTTTGTTTCCCAGCATGGGTAGAAGCTTGATGTGTGCTTGTTATTATTTAACGTTGTTTGAAATCTTGCTCCTGGAGGGTGAACATTCAAGATAAGTGAGCTGGAAGTGTAGCGGAAGCATGTGTCATTCGCTGATGGGCGAGCCCACAGATTCAGTGACTGAGATGGGACCAGAATGCATTTTCTTTATAGTCAGGAGAGGAATTTGCTGGCAGAGTGGTTGGGGATGAATTCGTTTTCTATTGCTGTGAAACAATTTACCACACAGTGGTTTCAGACAACACAAATTTGTTAGCTCCTAATTTCTGTAGATCAGGATCCACCGGGCTAAAATCAGTGTCAGCTGAGGCTGTCTCTCTCACCTGGCCCAAGGTCCTCTCATTCACAGAACCATTTCCTTGTGGTTGTAGGACTGAGATCCCCAATTTCCTGCTTGCTGTTGGCTGGGGACCACTCTCAGCTTCTACTGGCTGAATGCAGGGCCTGAGGCCCCCATGGACAGTTCCCAACCAGGATGGTTTTCTTTCCTCTGGGTCAGCAAAAGCACATCTCTCTGCTTTCCCCTTCTGTGACCAGCCGGAGAAAGCTCTGACTTTAAAGCACAATATGATTGGTAAGACCCATTTGGATGATCTCCTTATCTTAGGGTCAATGGATGTGGAACAGTAATTTACATCTGCAAAATCCCTTCAGAGTAATACCTATATTAGTGTTAGATTGAATATCTGGGGGAAGGGGTATTATTACACCAATGGCTGAAAGTTGGGGACCATCTTAGAATTCTGCCCACTGAAAGAGATGTGTCAGAACCTCAATCTATTCTTTGAAATTGCTGTGGCACCTAAAACTTTCTCATAACAGAGTCATTCCTTTGGGCTTAAGCTTTATATCTCTAAAAGTCCAGTAAACCAATGACAACACCCATTATATTCTGTAATACCACTGTGGAACACCTGCCATTTGCCAGATACTATATATTACCTTATTTAATCTCAGCAACCCTGTGAGACAAGTGTCATTATCCCTACTTTATAAATGGGGAAGTTGAGTGGGTGGGGGGTTGGGGTAACTGGGTGATGGCTATTAAGGAGGGCACATGATGCGATGAGCATTGGATGTTATATACAACTGATAATTACTGAACCCTACATCTGAAACTAATGATGTACTATATGTTGGCTAATTGAATTTAAATTTTAAAAAAGACATGTATATTTTCACATTAAAAAAAAAAAACCATCAAAGGAAATAGGGAAGCTGAGAGTCAATGAGATAAAGAAACTTGCACAGAGTCACACAACTATTCATTCATAGTTGGGACTGGTGTACAAATTCAAGGCTGTCTGACACAAAGTGATGGTTTTTCCCATCATGCTACTCCACCTCTCTGTATCTTTCAGAGTTCTGACAGAAAACAAATATCATATACTCAAACAGGGGCTTAATTAAAGGATTCTTCGTAGAGGTGTGGGCTAGGTTAAGGGAATTGACAAGAGGAGGAAGCATCTGGGGACCAGAAGAAGGAAGAATCCATGACCACCTGTGGGCCTGAAGAGACAAGGAGAGGGAACAGAGATAACAGCACCTAGGGAAAGTGCTAGCTAGGGAGGAACCCAGGTGTTGGCAAAACCTGGCCCTTGATAAAGAATTTACCTTTTTTTCTACCTCCAATCTCTTGATATTAGTTTCCATTGGGCAAACCCAAATGGAAGACAGAGGGCAAGAGAGCACAGGTGGTGTAATCTATTGGATCAGCATCCCAGGGCAGTGAGCAGGTCAGTGTGGGATGGCTCTAGAGAGGGAAATGGAGAATGGAAATGGAGAAATAACCAGAATAAGCCCCCAAATGCCAAATACGCCTACATGGGCAAGACATGGCAAGCTTTTTGAGGCCAAAGTTTCTATCTTACATTTTTTATCTCCACATAATTTACAGAGACAAATACTTGATTAATACTTAGCAGCAGTTAGTGTCTTGACAAGTATATCAGTTTGCTAGGGGTGCCATAACAAGATACCACAGACTGGATGGTCTACACAGCAGAAACTAATTTCTTACAGTTCTGGAGGCCAGAAGTCCAACACCAAGGTTTTGGCAGGTGTGGTTTCCTATGAGGCCTCCCTCCTAGGCTTGCAGATGGCCACTTTCTCACTCTGGCCTCACAAGTCTCTTTAGGTGTGTGCACCCCACCCCCCTCCATGTCTCTGTGTGTCCAAATCTCCTCTTCTCATAAGGACACCAGTCAGATCAGAAAAAGGCCCACCCTAAGGACTTCAATTTAACTTAAGCACCTCTTCAAAGGCTCTATCTCCAACTCTAACTGCATTCTGAAGTACTGGGGGTTAAGGCTTCAACATACGAATTTTTGAGGACACAATTCATCCCATAACAACGTTGGTTTACAAGAATAATCTCGAGTTAAAAGAAAATGTTAAAAGCAAGAAGGAATTGGAGGGGAGAGAGAGGAAGGAAATGTTCAGGTTTTTTGCCCAATGGGATACTTCTGGAATATGCATTGTTCTAGTAAGCTCTCCCTGTCTATTGGCAATCTTCAGGTAGCAGGGAGATAGGGATGAGGGAGACCAGACCTCCTGGAGAAGGACCCTAACGGGGAAAGGATGTTCATTTTATAATTTTGCCTGGTGATGCACTAATGGGACCCTACAGTAATGCAGAACAAGCATTTAAACTAGGTTTCCTAAAACAGAAATGTCTTCAGACATAGGTGAGTTCAGAAATCATTAAATTTAAATGGTTTCAGACCCACTTGTGATCTGCAAAATAGAATCAAGTATCCTAGCAGTGGCTCGCAACCCTGGCTATGTATCAGACTCTACTAGGGAACTTCAAATTATAAACATAAAGACTTGGGCTCCATCCCTGTAGATTCTGATAGAGTAAGCCTGGAGTGGGGTCTTGAATATTTTTAAAGCTCCTGAGATGATTCTAGTGTCTAGCCAGAGTTGAGAAACCCTGGCAAGTCTTTACATAGTGGAGTTATCTGTATGTGCAACTTAACACGGGGGAATTGATCTCTAAGAACTCAGTGAGAAATAACAATTTCAAAAGTCTTGGAAGTTTGGGGTCACCTGGGTAGCTCAGTTGGTTAAGCATCTGACTCTTGGTTTCTGCTCAGGTCTCCATCTCAGGGTCATTGGTTCAGGCCCCACATAGGCCTCCATGCTGGGTGTGGAGCAGACTTAAAAAAAAAAAAGTATAGAGTGTGGTGATTTCTTTTATTCTGCCACACAATGTGCATGAGCTCTGGAGCACATGTGACCAGGAGACCGAAGCCAGGAATCCATTTCCTTTTGATTGCCATCTGCCTCTTGGAGGGCCCATTGCCACTCCAAGTGTGAGAAGCTAGTGTTTAAAATATGTATTTTTGTACCTCAGAGCTCTAACAGCACAACTTCATCTGGTGCTCATCCCAGGAAATTGTAATTCCTGTTCCAGTTCTAGGGGAGAGACCGGCTGGGATGAGCTTATTCAGCTATCGGTGTGTGAGTATCCAACATGGCCCCTCTCAGGAGATGTTTTAAGGATTGATTTTTGAGTGTCTGCAATGTTCTCCTTAAATGCTGAGTTTAGTGCTGAATCTCTGTGTAAGATACGATTCTACTAAATTAATTTCACATGCTCTGCAAAAGAAGGGCATCACTAAATTGATTTAAAAGGAGTATTCTAAACCATTTTATTCCTTCAACATTACATTAGTATTTAGTAAGTGCCTACTGCATTTACAGACTACATGAATAAAACACAAATTCCCTGCCCCAATAGAGGTTACAGTCTAGTTGTGAAGAGACAGGGTAAGCAGATAACGAGCAGAACATGTTGAATATGAGGTGGTGGTAAGTGCCGTGGTTTAGGAAGGGAAACAAACCACGAAGAGCTGACTGAGGAGTGTTCCGGGAGGTAGGAGGAAAATGAGAAGAGTGTGACCTTCTTTCTGGTAGCCAAGGATACAAATGTTTTAGGGAGGGGGGAGATTGGGTGGGGCAATGGGTAAAGAGACCAACTCTTGGTTTCGGCTCAGGTCATGATCTCAGGTTGGTGGGACTGAGCCCCTGCTTGTCTCTCACTCCTTCTCCCTCTGCCCCTCCCCCCACCTTACACATGCACACCAGCATTCTCTCTCTAAAATAAATAAATAAAAATACATCCTAAAAAAATATTTTAGGGAGGAAAGAGCAACCAACTGGATCAAATGATCCTGCTAGCCAAATAACATGAGTACTGGGAACTGTCACTGGATTTGGCAATGTGAAGGTCATGGTGACCTTGACAAAGGCAATTCTGAATAGGTAGCCATGATGACTTAAGTGGGCTCAAGGAAAATGAGGGCAGCTGGGAACACTGAGTATAGACAATTCTGTAGGGGAAATTTGTTTTTAAAATGTTCCATTTAAATTCAAAGCCGGGGCAAACACCATAGATGAGATGCTACGTGAGGCAAAAAGGTAGGTCAGTCCACCTCTTCTAAAGGGATTGGCTAATTCAGACCCCAGGCAGTCTGACTTTGTGTCCCCTCTTCCTTTTTGGTGCCTTCCCTAATAATACTTCCCCCTTCAGGATGGAGTGATCTGTGCCTTCAAACTCTGCTAGGTAGCTGTCACTCTTAGAAGTACAAAGCAGGGAGGGCAAGCTTTTCCAAGGAAACTTTCCCATGACTCCTCAAATCCAGTGTCATCTGTAGCTGCCGACTGGGCTTCTAGGTAATACTTGGTCCACCAAAGCAGGTCTTAAGTGTTTCTTAAAAAAGGAAAACCAAAATGAACCCAAATACATAAAGAGGAGCAAGCTCTAGAGTATCTTGCCTGAGCAACGGGGAGGAGGAAGCAGGCCTCATCTCTCCTCCTCAGAGAGGCCATAATGCTTTGGGGCCTCAAAGAATGCCTCAATTTATACAATGCACTGCTACAGCATTAAGCCTGAATGGCATTTGGCGGCAGATAAAGTCTCTCTGTGTCACACAGTGGAGAGCTGTGTGGCCAGATCTTGTTTAGAATTACATTTAAAGCCTGGAAATCAAATGATATGTCCAGATAACTTCTGTGGTAAACCCCAAACCAGTTATGCTTCAGGTTAAGCCTCTGCATTTCTAAACAAATGCCTTTATTCTCTCCGGGCCAATACTGGGACCTTCCTGCCAGCAATATCAAATGGCAAGAGGCTGAATGTACCCTCTGTGTGAGCTTAAAGGAAAAACAGCCAAAGGAGGCAATGCCTCTCTGCTGAGAAAATCTCCATCTTTGATACGTCTCCTCCACACACATATCAAACTGGCTCATTCCATTTTGGCTTCTTGAGTTATTCCCTAATCTCTAAAATTTTTAAAAACAAACAAACTAACTAAACAAACCTAAAAATGTCCCATCACTCCATAAAAATAGAATTCTTCATTTTCTAAATCCCTTTTCTTTATCCCTCTCACTTGAACAGATCCCTCCTGGTCATCGAATGGCAGACTCTCACACTATCTTATTTCTCAACATCTCAGGGTTTGAACATACAAGGAACATTGACAGACCCTCTAGTTGTCTGAGGAAAGAAAATAATCCAATCCTGGCAACAAAAATAGAAAAGGGACAAATTTGTTCGTGTTTTTTAATCCTCATTTTATCACCAAGGCCTACCAGGAATGCCTGTTTTAAGCAAGCTTAGAGGATATGCCCATGATGTTGGTGGGGCCTGTGCTAATGTGTGTCCCTCATGAACAAACCCCATTACCTCAGGAAAGAGCTCTGGCCTTCCCTTTTACCTCCCAATAAAGAAATCTATTCAGTTGGGTGCATGTGCTCATGGTCACTTCAGGCATGAGAAGAATTCTTGAAGCACCTACAGCTTCTATCAAAGCTCAGAGCTTATAAACGAGTTGCTAAGATTTTCTGCTTCACATGCTCCCCCAACACAACATCTGATGCACAAAGAAGGATAGGCTCGGACACTGAGCACGTTTCAGTCTACTGGGGCCGGGACATACCATTTATGGAAGGCCACTAGTCATCACTTTATTACTTTAGAAGTAAGAGAAGGATCTTTTTTTTCCTCTTTAGGTAAAAAATGTTGCAGTAGAATCTCTTTCTAAAAGAGTCATTTAAATATTACTGGTCACGTCACATTGTAGTTGTTTGGAAATAATTATATCCATATCACAGACAGTAAATAATAGATGTGCGTTCACTAACATTTTATTCATGTTCTGTTTTAATATGGCAAACTTAGAAGTAATTTAATCTCCCAGTAAATTGAAGTGGTGGGGGGTTCTTCACACAGAAGACTGCAAGTTATTAATTCCGGGCAGTCTTCATCTTGTACAATTAGTCACTGTTTGCAGCTGGAAATGTTTTATTAATTTTCCATAGCAGTTGATTTTCCACAGTTTTCTCAGTTTAAATTAAGCAGTAAGAGCTGCTGTTTCTTCTTAAATAAATTTTCTTTCCACAAAAATACATGCCTCTGACTATGTCAATTTTCCCATTTGATTAAAGTGCCAGCAGGCAATTAATAACTTAATGCATTTTAAAGTACTTTTGGAAAAAGTAATTTGAATAGCCAAACTTGTGTATTTGAATGGATTGTTGCAGAAGATTTAATAGGCATTTGAAAATCCTAGAACCTTGGAAAGGACAAATGTGGCCCAGCAACCACGTCTGGGAGACTGTGAGGCGGTCTTCATAAAAAGCCCATAGTTGGTACTCACACTGTGGGGGGTGGGGGGATAGAGGGAGGTACAGGTGACTGCCATTTTCCAGGAGGCTGATGAAAGAAAGGCAACTTCAAATGGTCTTCATGGGAATATATAGAAGACTCTAGACTGTGATGTGTGATCTGAGTGGGAAGCCATTTAAGAAGCAACGGGACAGCATGGATGAACATGGAAGACATGATGCTAAGAGGAAGAAGCCAGGCACAAAAGGACAAATACTGTGTGATTCCACTTACATGAGGTGCATATTGTAGTCAAATGCATAGCGACAGAATGTAGAATAGTGGTTTCCAATGACTGGGGAGAAGGGAATGGGGAGTCAGTGTTTAAAAGGTACAAGAGTTTCTGTTAGGGGTGATGAAAAAGTTCTAAAGATAAATAGTGGTGATGTCTGTACAACATGAGATTCTACTTTTTTTTTTAATAAATTCACTTTCTTTTCTTAAAAGATTTTATTCATTTATTTGTCAGAGAGAGAGAGAGTACAAGCAGGGGGAACGGCAGGCAGAGCAGGCAGAGGGAGAAGCAGGTTCCCCGCTGAGCAAGGATCCTGATTCAGGACTCCATCCCAGGACCCTGAGAACATGATCTGAGCCGAAGGCAGCCACTTAAACGACTGAGCCACCCAGGATTCCCAACATGAGAGTCTACTTAATGCCACTGAATTATATACCCATAAAGGGTTAGAAGGGTCAATTTTATGTATTTATTATTTGCCATAATTAAAAAAGAAATAACAATGTGGCTTCTTCCCATGCTCAAGGTGTAGAAGCAAGGACAGGGTAGGTCCTCCGATGCAAAATTCCCCATTTCCTTGGGTATTCGGGTAGGAGCCATGACCAGCTATGCTGATAACACAGGAGCCAAAATTGTGAATCTCACCTCTGGGAAGTGGGGTCAAGGAATGGCCAGACAGCATTCCAGCTGCTGGTGTGGGTGACATGGTGATGGCCATAGTCAAGAAAGACAAATCAGAGCTCGCAAAGAAGGTTCAGCGAACAATCATAATTCAATTATTCATTGAATTCAAAAGCAATTCAATTCAAAAGTCATCCTGGAGAAAGATGGCGTATTCCTTTATGTAGACCATTACTCAGATACCACAGTAAGCAATAGGAAACAGTAAAGGTGAGATGAAAGTTTCTGCCATCAAAGAGCCCATTACAAAGGTATGTGTAAACTTGTGGCCCACACTGTGGGCCACAATGCTGACAACATTGCATGATTCCCCAGCATATTTGTTAAAAAACAAAAACAAACCTACCCCATTAAAAATTATGATGCCTTCTAAAAGGTAATGAGGACATTCGGAGCTAATTTGGTTCTCTTTTTAAAGAAAACATGCATAAAAAAAGGAAAACATGCCGTGGTTATCTATAACTAGAGGGGCACCTGTTTGACAGTGAGGTCTCTAACTGACCTCTGTTTAACTGACGAAGGTCAGCAGACACTACACTGGATCTTAGGTATATTGGCCAAGGCTCAGGAAAAGCTGAAAGCTCAGTCCTCTAGCTATGTGTGTGCCTTCTGCTCCCGCTGGTTTGTTGTATGCCTCCTGAGAATCAGTTAGGATTGTTCCCAAACCTGTTAATACCAGGTTATTTTTAATTATGCAACTTAATTAAACATTATCTAAGCTGATGAAATGTGAGCTCACAAAGAAGGCAGTTGTTGTTTCTATGAAAACCAGCTTGGGTGCCTTAGCAAAACTCAATAAAGGTGAGCCCTAAAAAATAGTGTAGATGGCTATGGTGAGTGCTGTGAAGTGTGTAAACCTGGCGATTCACAGACCTGTATCCCTGGGGATAAAAATATATTATATGTTTATAAAAAATAAAATTAAAAAAAAATAGTGTAGATGTACTAGGTGTGAACAAGGTAAAGTTTATAAAAATGGAAAAGGATTCAGAACATGGGTTGCTTTACAGATGCCTTTAACGTTTCCACTTCACTTGAATGAAACCAAAACTAGAACCCACGGAGGAGGGCCCTTGGGTGGATTCTAGGCCTACATTACTAGAAACCAGCAGATGCAGGGACAACAGTAAGGCCTTGGCTCCCATCCAACCATGTAGGATAGAGAGCATTCATGGAACTTTCAAGCATCCAGGGCAGGGAACCAATAGTCATTTTCAGGACAAAGCTAACAGATTGGTAGCAGCTGCTTAGGTCCTGTGTCAAAAAGTAATCTGAAGTCACCTCTGGACTCAGGAAGCAGGAGTGTAAGGAATCAACAATGTTTTCCAGGGGCATGAAAGAGAAACAGAAAGAAAAAAGTGCCTCATGTTCACGATGACTGATCCAGAAAAAGAAAAATGAGTACAAATTAAAAACCAGAACTTCTAACTGCTAGTGATTTTTGAACTCTTTGCCAGAACCAAGCCCAAGTGTACTTTTATTCTCATAAAATGACACGTGTCCTCCAAAGCTACCCTTCTTGTTTCAACCTTAGAACCACCTCCTCATGATCTGAATGAGATACATTTACCTTCCAGAGGAGGAAATGAGGTCCCACCAACCTGCTGACCTACTCCAGGACTCTCCACTGGAGAACAATATCATATTCACTAATCTTCCTAAAGAAATACCAACCACGTTGACAACTGTGTTAGATTTCTTTTGAAAAGCCCATTTTTAGGGGCTAGGGAGCTTACACTTCAATCATCTACCTGCTTAAAGAAAATGTAAACTTCTTGGGGTGCCTGGGTGGCTCAGTGGGTTAAGCCTCTGCCTTCGGCTCAGGTCATTATCTCAGGGTCCCGGGATCGAGCCCCACATGGGGCTCTCTGCTCGGCAGGGAGCCTGCTTCCCCATCTCCTCTCTCTGCTTGCCTCTCTGCCTACTTGTGCTCTCTCTCTCTCTGTCAAATAAATAAATAAAATCTTAAAAAAAAAAAAAGAAAATGTAAACTTCTTTTTTTAAATGTTTCAAAGAATGACATCTTGTGTCTGAGGATGGTGTTGGATTGTTTTCCTCACACTGAGCTGTCATGTTCCTGACACTCCTAATGTGGATACAGAGTCACATGCATGATCTCAGGAGAGAAAGGAATGGTGATTCATGTGAATACCAGTTTTTCACACCAGTTTTTCACAGATCTAAAAGGGTGATGTGTTCCCGCTGAGGGCTTTGGTTCACTTAGTGCAGGAAGAAATGGCAGCTGAGTTGCATTGACTTAAAAAAGAAAAAAAAAAGGTACTGAGATAATAGGATTAATGCTAGCACCAGCTATTGCTAAGAACCAGAAGGTCAGTTTGATGTTTGCTATGTTTATTATTAAACATCTGGACATTAGAATGGGTTCCTCTTTTGGAGAACTGCTGAGAGGAAGAAGGGGCATTTAAAACTGATAAATCATTTGCTCCTTCAGAAAACACCTTTAATTTAGTCTTTTTTCTCATTTTTAAATTTCTTTAGTCACCAAATTCAGTTGTATTTGTTGTTGTTGTTGTCATTGTCATTGTTTTGTAGATTTTTGTGCAAAAGGGGTCTACTAGATATACCTTGGTATATCAATAAGTTTCTGAGTTCTAGGTCTTTGAGAAAATCTGTCCCAGCTTTCCCCACCTAAAAAAAAAGAAAAATTGTATCACTTGATAACAGAAACCTGATGAGCATGGCCAAAAACAAAACCCCCCAAATAAACAAACAACAACAACAACAAAACAAGGTTAAGTAAGATAGAGATGTCTTTCTCACATGAAAGAAGTCAAAGGAAGGCAATCCAGGGCTAGCATAGCAGCTCCATGGTTATAAAGGACTAGGCGCTCTCCAGCTTGATGCTCTGCCATCATTTATGTGCCATTTCATGTTTCAACATGGCTTCTCAGGTCCAGACATCATGTCCACCTTTTAAGCAGAAGGAAGAATCAAAGAAGAGTATACCTCCTCCCTTTGAGGACACTTCTCCCAAATTATACATGACATTTCTTTTTACATGTCATTGGCTATCTTTTAATCATTTGCCACATCCAGCTACAAGGAAGATTGAGGAACATATTCTTTTGACTAGATGGCAATACGTATAACAAAAATTAGAATTTTCTGTTACTGGGGCACATGGGTCTGACTCTTCATTTCAGCTCTGGTCATGATCTCAGGGTTGTGAGATAGAGCCCTGCATCGGGCTACATACTAGGTGTAGAACCTACGTAAGGTTCTCTCCCTCTGCCCCTCCCCCACTCTGCTTCTCTCAAAACAAAAAAGAAGAAGAAAAAGAGGAAGAAGAATTTTCTGTTACTAAACAAGAAGGATAGAACAACCACTAAAAAAATGATATTTTTTGAAAATGATATTTTGAGAAAGGAGAAAATGGAATTATATATAATGCTCAATTAAAACAAAAGAAAGAAAAAGAGTGAAACACAAAAATAGTAACAACAAATAGAAAAGAAGGGCAATAGAAAACAGTAATGACTGTAACAGATATTAATCCAACCATATCAATAACCACTTTGAATGTCAGAGGTCTAAATATACCAATTAAAAGGCAGAGTTTGTCAGAGTAGATCAAAAAACATGATCCAACTATATGTTGTCTACAAGAAACCCACTTTAAAAAAATTTTTTAAAGATTTTATTTATTTATTTATTTGACAGAGACAGAGATCACAAGAAGCAGAGAGGCATGCAGAGAGAGAGGAGGAAGCAGGCTCCCCACCAGGCAGAGATCCTGATGCGGGGCTCCATCCCAGGACCCCGGGACCAAGACTCAAGCCGAAGGCAGAGGCCTTAACCCACTGAGCCACCCAGGTGCCCCAAGAAACCCACTTTAAGCATAAAGACGTATCATATATTTAAAAACAGTATCATTGGGGCACTTGGGTGGCTCAGTCAGTTGGGTGTCTGCCTTTGGCTCGGGTCATGATCCCAAAGTCCTGGGATGGAGCCCCACATCGGGCTCCCTGCTCAGCAGGAAGTCTGCCTCTCCCTCTTCCTCTGCTCCGCCTCCCAGATTGTGCTCTCTCTCTCTCAAATGAATAAATAAAATCTTTTTTAAAATTAAAAAAATAAAACAACACCATTCACATTAGCATCCCCCAAAATGAAATACTTAGGTATGAATCTAGCAAAATATGTAGAAGGTTTATATGAAGGAAACTACAAAACTTTTTTTTTTTTTAAGATTTTATCTATTTATTTGAGAGATAGAGTGAGAGGAGAGAGTATGAGAGGGGAGAGGTCAGAGGGAGAAGCAGATCTCCTGCCAAGCATGGAGCCCCATGTGGGACTAGATCCTGGGGCTCTAGGATCATGACCTGAGCCGAAGGCAGCTGCTTAACCAACTGAGCCACCCAAGCGCCCCAAAAACTACAAAACTTTGATGAGCAAAACCAAGGAACTAAGTAAATGAGAGCTATTCCATATTCAAATAAGACTCAATATTGTCAAGATAGAAGGACTCAATATTGCCAAGACATCAATTATGACCAACTTGATCTATAGATTCGATGCAATCCTAACCAAAATCTTGGCAACTTATGGATATTGACAAACTAATGCTAAAGTTTATACAAAGGGGCAAAAGACCCAGAATCAACATAATATTAAAGGAGAAGAACAAAGAGGGTTAACGCTACCCAACTTGAAGATTTACCAATAAAGCTACTATATATCTTCTTCTTAAACTATAATCAAGACAATGAAATAAATCAATAAAACAGAATAGAGAGTCTAGAAATATACCCACATAAATATAGTCACCTGGTCTTTGACAAAGTGGCAAAGGTAATACAATGGAGTAAGGACACTCTCTTCAATAAATGGTGCAGGAATAACTAGACAACCATAGGCAAGATAACGAATCTAGACACAGACCTTACACCCTTCAAAAAATTAACTCAAAATGGATCACTAACGTAAATATAGTGTCAAAGTATAAAACTTCTAGAAGATAACACAGGAGAAAACCTGGATGACCTTGGGTATGATCATGTCTTTTTAGATACAATGGCAAAGACATAATCCATGAAAGAAATAGTTAATAATGGGGCGCCCGGGTGACTCAGTGGGTTAAGCCTCTGCCTTCAGCTCAGGTCATGATCTCAGGGTCCTGGGATTGAGCCCTTCATTGGGCTCTCTGCTCAGCGGGGAGACTGCTTCCCCCCTCTCTCTCTCTGCCTGCCTCTCTGCCTACTTGTGATTTCTGTGTCAAAAAAATAAATAAAATATTAAAAAAAAAAGAAATAGTTAATAAGCTGGACATGTATTTAAATTTAAAAGTTTTGCTCCATGAAAGACAGTATCAAGAGAATGAGAAGACAAACTACAGAGTGGGTGAAAACGTTTGCAAAAGACCCATCCTATGAAAGGACCATTATTCAAAATACAAAGAACTTCTACAACTCAACAGTAAGAAAACAAACCACCCAATTAAAAAATGGCCCACAGATCTTAACAGACACCTCACCAAAGAAGATATGCAATGGTAAATAAGCACATAAAAAATGTTCCACATTCTATATCATCAAGGCAATGCAAATTAAAACAATAAGATATCTCTACACATGTCTTAGAACAGGCAAAATCAAGAACACGGACACCAAGTTCTGTGGTAAGGCTGTGGGTCAACAGAAACTCTCAGAACACCATTAGTGGGAATTCAAAATGGCATGGCCACTCTGGAAGAGTTTGGTGTTCTCTTACAAAACTAAACATACTCTTACCATATGGTCTGGCAATCATGTTCCTTAATAGCTACCCGAAGGAGCTGAAAACTGTACCTGGATGTTTATAGCAGCTTTATTCATAATTGCTAAAACTTGGAAGCAATGAAGATGTCTTTCAATAAGTGCATGGATAAATAAACTGTGGTCCATCCAAACAATGGATTATCATTGGGCACCAAAGAGAAAGGAGCTACCAAGCCATGAAAAAGACATGAGGAAACCTTTAGTGCATATTGTTCAGTGAAAGCAGCCAATCTGAAAAGGCTACATACTGTATAGTTTCAACTATATGACATTCTGGGAAAAGGCAAAACTATGAAGACAAGAAAAAGATCAGTGGTTGCCAGGGGTGGGCAAAGATGAGTAGGCAGAGCACAGAGGATTTTTAGGGCAGTGGAAATACTCTGTATGATATTATAATGATGAATATATGTTATTTTATACTTGTTCAAACCCAAAGAATTTATGTTATCAAGACTGAACCCTAAGGTAAGCTATGGACTTTGGGTGATTATGGTGTGTCAGTGGAGGTTCATCATTGGTAAAAAAAAATGTACCATTCTGGTCAGTGATAACAGGGAATGTGATACGTGGGAGGGGGGCAGGAAGTATAGAGGTAATCTCTCTACTTTCCCTCAGTTTTGTTGTAAACCTAAAACTTCTCTGAACAACTTGTTTTAATTAAAAAAAAATAAGAAGAATAAAGAGAAAACAAAAATTGGAATTAAGTCACATTCTTGCCCTCAAAGGAGCATGATAATCTGTGAAGACAATTTTAGGGAAAGCAACTTTTGTGCTTCAAAATTTCCTTTTTGATACTATGGGAATACTGATAAAGGGTGGATGGATTCTTGGAGGGGTGCAGTCTGAGTTTCTTTGCTAGAATTTTGTTCCTAGGGTACTAAATGCTGCCATCACCACTATCACATCCCCAACAGACGTGAAATGTTTTGTCTATTTCAAGGAGGTGAGTTTAGAACACTCTGGCAAGTTTTATCTTATTGTGCTCCCAAACTTTCCCTTCTCACACTCTATCCCCAGAAAATTTCTAATGAATAATCAGTTATCTCTTATCTTTCAACACTAAAAAGATAACAAAATCATACAAATTATATCTACTTGTTGAAACGTTTAGAAAGAAAGTCACTATAGATAAAATGTGGAATTTAGGAGGGTTGTCATTTCTTTTTGCCATCTCTAAAGTTTGTGTTGGTTTCCATCATTTTTAGGATATTCTCCTCTCCTTCCTTCATTTCTTCCTTCCTCTTTATTTTTTTTCTTCCTAAAATCCTCACAAAAGAGATTCATCAGAATTGGTGTACAATTCCCAACAAACCCAAAATCTCAATCTCGAAATCCCTGGTTCTTGGATTGCTGATACAACAGAATGCCCTGTGCTTTGGGCAGCAAGAGACATCTGTCTGCTGCAGGTTCTGGCACCAGGCCTCCCATCCAGACATCCTTCAATGCCTCTGTCCCTATCCCACAGCCAGCCAAGTGTACTTTGGGGAGAACATCTCCCTTCTGCCTTTGTTAAGGGTTTTTTCCTGCTGCCTTGTGCCTCTGCCTGATCCCCCCGAGCTCACTTGCATTGATTCATGAAAATCATCCATATCTAAGCTTTTTTCTTTATTCCACTGCTTGCAAATATTAACCGTGGTTTAACTTTTCTGAAAAGTTAAATGGAAAAGGTGAGTTAACAGGCTATTGGATGTATCTGTGCCCTTTACTCTTGGCTGAGGGAAAGAGCATTCTAAGCAATAATTTTAAATCCTTTTCAATGAGTACCTTGAAGCAATGAAAGGAGTAAAGAAAGCAAGCTCAGTGGAGAGCATTAGGCAATTATCATTGAAAATTATTTAAGCTTAAATAACTAAAATAATTTATTCTATAAAATCATACGAAGTAGTGGAAAGGATTCTGCATGGTCAATTTGCTTTCTCATGTAGCAGCTGAAGAGGTAAGCAAAAATGTTGAATTCTAAAAGTCTCAACTTAGTGAATTAATAGAGATTTGTGGGTGGCATTAAATACCCAAAGATGATGATGAGTCATTGCTGCAAATGGATTGGCAAATGGGATTAAATGATTTCCAGTGATACAAAAACCAAATGAAATCAAAACATTGAGTTCCACACAAATGATGACCTTCTCTGCCACTTCTACCATAAAATGAACACTTTTCCCATATTTACAGAGAATCACTAGAGAACAGTGGTTAAGAACATGGTCTTAGGAGACAGACCACCTGAGTCTAAATTCTAGTTCTGCAACTTCAAGCTGTCGGTCCTTGGGTATGTCAACAAAACACCGTGTACTTTGGTTTCCTCATCTGTAAAATAGGGCAGTGTGTGAGTTACTCATGTAAATGCTTTGAGTAGGGCCCAGCACTATGTGTTAGCTACTTCTATCTGTTATGCATGCCTTCTTTGATTGTTGGGTAGCTGTGTCTTTGCTCCAGGTCTCTTTGGGACTGTGAGCTGCGGAGGAACTTCGTCCTTCAGCCTGCATGCTGTGGTGGTCCTCACAGTGGTATGCTCATATCCCATTATTCCTCACCAGCCTTGGAATGTGGAGGAAATCGTGTATGTTTATGCTGCGGGAGAAAGAACATCTTCTCATCTTACCCCCACTGCTTAGGATGTTCCTGCCTGTGTGAAAGGGGCCAGTGGCCACCTGTTTCTCCCCTCAAGACTCTACCAACAAAGATTTATTGAGCACCTTTTATGGGCCAGCCCTGGTGAGGTGCTAACTGAGACTGACAGGCACTGCAGACAGAGGAAGGCACAAGAGCCATGAGAGCCCCTGGGATGCACCAACTGGGCTTTGGAGGGATCAGCAAAGATGCCATCCAGAAGGTGACATATTTAATTAAATGTTAAAGAATTGATGGGATTCTCCAGATAGACAAGAAGGGATGAGGTAGACGAAATCGAGCACTAAAATGCCCAGAATGTGACTAGTTTGGGGACTAGTAGGTAGGTCATTCTTATGGATCGTATCCTGGTATTGGGCTAACCCTCTGGCAAGGATGTGGCTAGTTCATATGGCCTCTTTCTAGGTAAGAGGACAGAGTTAGTTCAAGCTTGGTGAGTGGGCCAGACTGGATCAGTACCTAATGCTCCCAGGCTAGGCTTCCTATGCTTTAGTTCTACAATCTAGCTCCCACAGCTTTGTTACAACATGCTGTTGACTTTCTCCTTAAGAACTGCATGTAACTCCACTCTCTATATCCTCTGAAACTGCGTCTCAAGTTGGGGTTCTCAGACCACCTACATCAGAATCATATAGAGTGTATTTAAAAATGCAGATTTCAACCAGTGGTCCAAGATGGCAGCATAGGAAAATCCTGAACTCACCTCCTTCTGTGGCATAAAAATAAACACATTGGTCAGTGAGAGAATAGAGACCCCAGAAATAAATCCATGCATATATGGTCAATTAATTTACAACAAAGGAGGCAAGTACATACAATGGGGAAAGGATGATCTTCTCAATAAATGGTGTTGGTTAAACTGAACAGCCACATGTGAAAAAATGAAACTGAACTATTAACCCTACATCATACATAAAAATGAACTTAATCTGGGTTAAAAACTTGAAGGAAGACCAGACACCATAAAACCCCTAGAAGAAATCATAGGTGTTAAGCTCCTTATCATCAATCTTGGTGATGATTTTTAAAATCTGTCTCCAAGAGAAATGGAAACAAAAGCAAAAATAAACGAGTGGGATCATATAAAACTAAAAATCTACATAGCCAAGGAAACTATTAACAGAATGAAAAGGCAACTTACTGAATGGGAGAAAATAATATATGTGATAACAGTATTACCTGATAAGGGGTTAATATCTAAAACACATAAAGAACTTATACAACTCAATAGCAAAACCCAAACAATTTGATTTAAAAATGGGCAGAGATATGTTTTTCAAAGAAGACATACAGATAGCCAATAAGCACATGAAAAGATGCTCAACATCACTCATCAACAGGAAAATACAAGTAAAACTACAATGAGATATCATTTCCCATTTGTCAGATTGGCTATTATCAAAAAGACAAGAAATAAAGTGTTGGTGAGGATGTGATGAAAAGGGAACCCTCGCGTTCAGTCGCTGGGAATGTAAACTGGGGCAGCCACTATGGGAAACAGTATGGGGTTTTCTTAAAAAATTAAAAATAGAACTACCAACTGGTCCAATTCCACCTCTGGGTATTTATCTGAAGAAAACAAAAGCACTAATCCAGAAAGATATATGCACGGTTATGTTCATTGCAGCATTATTTATAACAGCCAAGATACAGAAACAACCTAAGTGTCCATTGATGAATGAGTGAATAAAGAAAATGTGGTACACACACAAACACACACACACACAGAAATACTGCTCAGTCCTAAAAAAGAACAAAATATAGGACATCTGGGTGGCTCAGTCCATTAAGTGTCTGCTCTCAGCTCAGTTCATGATCCCAGGGTTCTCGAATTAAGCTCCCTGCTCCGTGGGGAGCCTGTTTCTCCCTCTCCCTCTGCCACTCCCCATGCTTGTGCACTCTCTATCAAATAAATACAATCTTAAAAAAAAAAAAGAATTTTATTTGTGACACTATAGATGGACCTTGAGGATATTTTGCTAAGTGAAATACATCAGACAGAGAAAGACGAATGCCATATGATTTCACTTACATACAGATTCTAAAAAACAAAACAAATGAACAAACAAAGCTAAACTAAATTCATTGATATAGAGAACAGACTATGGTGGTCAGAGGGAAGGGGGGTTGGAAGACGAGTGAAATGGGAGAAAGGGACCTACAGGTACAAATGCCCAGTTATAAAATAAGTAAGTCTTGGGGAGGTAATGTACATAATGGTGACTACAGTTAACAATATCGTACTGCACATTTTAAAAGTTGCTAAGACAGTAAATCTTAAAAATTCTTATCACAAGAAAAATTTTTTTTGTAACTTTGTATGGTGACAGACAGTAACTAGGCTTATGGTGATGATAGTTCCATAGTGTGTATAAACATTGAGTCCCGTTGTACACTGAAACTAATATAATGTTACATGTCAATTACACCTCCATTAAAATATTGTTTTAAATGCAGATTTCCACCCCTTACCACCTCTGTGAAATCAAATGCACTGAGATGAGTGCTAGAAATTTTCATCTCTAATAAGAAAAGGGCCAAAGTAGAAATACACTGTTAAAAGCATATTTCCTGGTTAATTCTGATGCACTTTACAATAGGAGAACCACTGCCATAGGGCCTCATAGAGAGCCCAGCATATTGTTTATATTCAATAAACCTTGCAGACATGGAAGACGAGGTGCGTCTACAGGAGGGGAATGTGGTAGAGACAGGGCAGGGCAGAGGAATGGGAAGGCCCTCCGTAGGACCACGGGCAGCTGCTTCCACTAAAAAGAAGACTGAGGTCCTATGGTGGGGAGGGACAGGGGTACATGGGCCATTGTGAGTCTTCTCGCCAATGCAGACTAGGTGGAACCCTTGACTCAGAGACCTCTTCTGCTGCTTGTCCCACCTCCCTTCCCTGTTCTTGCTTTCCACAACAGAGCTTTTCCTCAGGGCAGGCTAACCATCCCTTCACCTTTGTGGCTCCTGAGAGCACATGGCCCCCTTGGCTATAGGCTCAAGCTCTCTTGTGGTTAGCTACACCCTGCTTCCCCAGGCTTTCCTCTGCTCTTTGAAAAGAAGGAAAAATGTATTTCTTCAGACCTCCCCAGACCAGCGGATAAATCAGCCAAAATTTTTAATAGGCGACAGATGAATATATCACAAATTCCAGGTGATAGACTAGTAAGCATGAACCTTCCAAAGCCTTGGTTTCGAACTTGGCTGCATCTTGGAATCGCCTGGGGAGCTTTTTAAAAGAACTGCCTGGTCTCACACCCAGAGATCCTGAGGTATTGGTCTGGAGTACGTCCTCAGTTTTGGGGATTTAGAGAAGCTTCTCAGGGGATTCTGATGTGCATCAGAGTTGAGAACAACTGCTCCAGCACCATCATCATTTGAGAAATTCTAGAGTCTTCAAGCATTCTGCCAAGTCAGTCCATTAAAGTGTAGTTGGAAGCAAAGGGTCATCAAACCACATCACCCTGGCCCTGGACCAAATTAAAGGAAACTCAACAAAACACATGCTCAAGACCCTGCTAAATTGTCTCTAGAAACAGAAGGAGCTAGAGAAAACTGCACTTAGTAGGACACGTTTCAGGGACAGAATTGCAACAGGTTGGAAGGAATTCTCTGACAGTATAATGATTCAAACCCCAAAAGGCATGCTCTGAAGGGCAAACAACAGTTACCACTCTGTCTTCTATGAAGAATGGGCTCAGTTAATGATAGGAGTTTCGTTTTGCTGGTTGGGAATTAGAACTTTGGGGTCAGAAGAAAAAAGGAAAAAAAGAGAAATTTGGGACCAGAGCTGAACCGTTGACACCAGCAGCCGGTGTTCCCAAACCTTCCCACCTGAAGCCCTAAGGCTTTTTCTACATATTGAATAAAATTGTAAAGAATATCAGCTTGAATGAGGTCCAAGTTATGAAGTCCTCTTGTCTCACTCTTGTACCTTCCTCCCCATAGAAAACCTGTGGTCCAGGTCCTCTGTCTGCAAAGACAGGGGCATCCAGCCCAGTCTGCCATTTGGTAATGAAGTGGGAAGGTCAAAAGCATTGCTTTATTTTGAGACAATATTTTATTACAGCTATTGTAAAACCTCTAGCCAATTTAGATTTTTTAAACTGTACAGTTATAACATATTTTTGCCATGTTTCATTTTTTTAAAATCTTACTGATGCTGATACTTAAGCATTTTTTAAATTTTAGTTCGTTTCTTTCTTTCTTTTTTTTTTTTAGTTAATTCTTAAACCTTCTTAACAGATACAAAATGAAAGCACGGGTTACCTAAGAAGGAGTTTTGAGTAGAAAGAAGCATCTTTTTGGCAAGTAGTCCAATGACAAGGCAGTAAAGAGCTAAATTCCCCAGTGGAGGCACATCAGAGAACTTGTAACTAACCGCCATCTGAAGTCAGCCTGGTACCTGGATGCAACCACACAGCTAAGGCATTTTCAGTTGCATGACCCATGTGTTTGGGCAGCTGCCAAAGTGGTGTCTTATCCTCACATATCATAAACTATTAAGTAACTGAATTTAACAGGCACTTTAATTTTATTTTTTATTTTTTTTTTTATGTGACAGAGAGAGAGAGATCACAAGTAGGCACAGAGGCAGGCAGAGAGAGAGGGGAAGCAGGCTCCCGGCTGAGCAGAGAGCCCGATGTGGGGCTCGATCCCAGGACCCTAAGATCGTGACCTGAGCCGAAGGCAGTGGCTTAACCCACTGAGCCACACAGGCGCCCCAACAGGCACTTTAAACCAAGCCCTGGAGTAGGTCTTTGGTAGGTGTGGTCTCACGCCCCCAGGAACTTATAATCCTCACGGGGAGAGAAGACATTTTCCTACACTAAGCAGTTAGATACAAAACTGTTTCTCAACATAGATGTTAGAACAGGTACCTATATTTTAACTCAGTCAGTTCACCTGCAAAATGGAATAATAATACTTACCCACAGGGTTGTTGCTGAGTGAAATAACTCTATGCCATTTGAATAAAATATTTAAGCCCCGAGCATACAGTAACAGCTCAAGAAATGTTATTTCTTTTCCATCTATTCATCAAGGGAAGAGAGAACTTAAAGATCACCAAGACTCATAGCTTCATTTTTTTTAATTTTTTTTTTTTTTTTAGATTTATCTACTTATTGTGGGGGAGGCAGAGGGAGAGAGAGTTTTAAGCAGACTCTGTGCTAAGTGCTGAGCATGGACCCCAACGCTGGGCTCCATCTCATGACCCCAAGACCAAGACCTGAGCCAAAACCAAGAATTGGGCACTCAATTGACTGAGCCACCCAGGTGCCCCAGCATCTTCGTTTTAAAAGTAAAACTCAGAAAGGAAAAATGAACTGCCCAAAGTCACACAGTTAAAAAGAGGCAGAGCTAATAACCAAGGAAACAAACTGTATTTCTCTTCGAATTTCTCAGAAAACGATTGCCAGGGTTCTTCAAAATTCCACATTGCTCCCTAAAAGGAGGGCCCCAGAGCAATAACCTGGGGTCCTTTAAATGACAAAATACAAGTCCCCCATCTAGGTTTAAAGCCACGGTCATCTGTTTTCAGTTGAGAAAGCGGCTAATGGCTCTTACCATGCCTTTCCCAGTTGAAGCACAGAACCAAAACATTTGCAGCCTGAGGATTCCCTCCCACTGCTTGTAGATCAAACACAAACAGAAGCAGTGGGAGGCCGGGCCATCTCTAACTGAGAGAATCAATATCAATGAAACAGACAAAATCCCAAAATCTCAAAATAATGAAAACAAAGATATCCAAGTAATAAAATCTGCTAGAATCACAAAGACAACACAACTCCGATCTCAGCTGGCTCAAAGAAAGTGTCCATTAACAAGGGATTAACACAAGGGAAGTACACAACCAGTCAATAGGAAATGAAAACATTTCACGCAGTCTAGTCGCATTTGAGCCCACCCTAGGATTATGGATGAGGGTGTGTTGAGATGGTGTGGTCCAGACTAGAGGAAGACAGTCTCCAGAAACCATCAGCCAGATGCCAACTTAAACACCCCAAACTGGACTGAAAATTTCGGCTGACCAGCCAGCAGATTAGGCAAAACACTGATTAACTGCCCTTAATTAGTCTTGTCCATTGCAATTTTCAAATGAAAGAAAGTCTCCATTAAAAAGGGGGGGAGAGCAAAAAAAAAACCTCAAAAAAACCCAAAAACTGTGGAATAAAATTTTATTAGCTTATTATAAAATAAGTAAAATGGCATTCCCATTCCCAGTATGAAGACAACATGGGCACTTTTCAATATAAAATATTACAGTTTGGATGAAATAGAAAGCAAATATCAAAATTAAACATAGCTGACCAGTGCGCATAAATTAGTATAATAATTATATTCCTCTAATGGCTGTAACATTCTTAGTTAGCAGCCACACAGTCCATAGAATGGAATCAAAAGTATGTTATTTGTATTATAAAATTCAAACATTTCTGCAAGGGTTAACATTTAAAGTAAAATGAATTTTTTTTTTTTTTGCTCATTTTATTTGAGGAAAATGCTCTAACTACATTCACTTGATTAGCATATCTGTAACCAGTATATTGATTTCAGATAAAACAGATCTCATGTATTTGTGAATCATTAGCAATTCCAAGAAGGTTGTCAATTTAAAAAACTGCCTGGCCCCATGAGCACACCAAACTCTGTAGCCTGAACCTAAAAACGTGAGTTGGACCCCTGGAAACTTGTTACAAAGAAAAGCAACAGAAAGGAACAGAGAAGAGGGAATGGCCAAAGTTTGAATCTTTCACAGATGCTCAACTATAGCAGTTCAGACTATTTTAATAGAAAACGAGCCCAATAATCATCAGTCTCTCGTGGCTAAAGGGCCAGAGTTCACACATGACAGATCGGGACATGCCATCACACATTCAATCTGCAATGGGATAGATTATCTGAAAGTGGGACTGCCTCAAAAAGTCTGACTCGCCCCTAAGAGTTTCCCTATGATGGCCTCCAGGGTCACTATTCCAGAAGAAAGTCGTATTTATGATGGATTCTCCCATTCCATCCAGAGCTCAGCCATCCAGGGTCAGTCTCAGCAGCTGCTGTCTGAAAAATCTTTCCTCCACATGTTTTATGTCTACACGTGTAGATAGAAGCTCATGGAAATCACTTATCTGTTTCCCAGTTACTAACATATTCCTCATTTCATCTACTAAGCATCCCATGTCTCCTAAGGAGAAAACATTTTTAGCAAAAACGTGAAGCTTAGTCCCCAAAGCTTATTCCTTAAATTCAAAGGATTTGAGGCAGGTCTTTGGGGCTATTAGAAAAGGCTTAGATAGAAGAGATAAGAGAAGTTTGGAATTGTTTTCTGTATCTAGCTGTTGGGAACATCTTTTCATATAGATGCTCTCCTAACCTTCAAACACACACACACACACACACACACACACACACACACATCACTTAGCGAAGTGGCAAGGGTTTTGAAACTGGGTCACCCTAGAATCCAGTCTCGAAGTGACAGACAATATAGTTACTTGCCTAATTATTCTCTCCTTATCCTTGCTAAAAGAATCCCACTTTGGGATCTTTATTCAGATAAAAATGCAGTTTCCTGGACTTTGTGCAGAGTGAGAAGCTGTGAAACACGTCCCGGCCATGAGATGACTGGATGAGGGTATGAATTCTGCGGAAACCTTTAATGGGAAAGGTGGCCTCAGCTGGCAGGATTCTTGTCTCCCTGTGCTCCTTCCTTCTTCCTGCTAGAGTTCCAGCAGCCACACGGCAATGATGAATCCAAGGACAAAAGTCAACACACTGAATGGCGGAGTGGAAAGACAAAGAGCCTGGGTCCCTGGGAATTTTAGGCCAATGCAGTGACCCTAGACTGTCTCCCCATGACATGTTGTTGCATGAGCCAAACAAGCCACCAGCTGTCAGAAGCTCTACTATTTGCAGCCAGGGCACCTCTGAATGATAAACTGGTGTCTCTGGCTTCGTCTCCTTACCTGCAAAACGGGGGTGGAACCTTCACCAAGTGTCAAGATTTGCTGTAAAGACTGGTTGGTAACTACATAATTCCTAGCCCAATGCTCACAGTAATAATTGGATGCTATCATTATTATTTTTTATTAATAAGATTGAAGTGAGTATTTCTTTTTCTTTGGGAAAACTTAGAGGAGCAGAGTGAAGCTTTCCCTGAGATGAGGACTATCTTCTGGGCAAGGTGCTGAGGTCATACTGGGTAGAATCTGCTGACTGCACTCAGCTTTATAACGACCCTTACCTTACTTAATAGGCAGCCTATACACAGTCAATATCCAAAGACTGGGTCCCTCTGTCCTTAGTTTAGGAGATTTTTCTGGCTTATTGCTAATGCATACTAGCTATTTTTAACACTTGGAGCGCAAACTGTTGCTTTCTTTATAATGAAACCAAATCCCTTGGCTGCATTTCATTCCTAAGCAACAATCACAACAGTAAACTGTAAAATTAGCATCTAATAGCTCATTTCAATGAGTAACCAGAAAAACGTTCTTCGGGCACCACGGGTTTTTGCCTCCAAAGATAGCACTTCTTTTTTATTTCCTGAGTATGTGAAATTGCCCTAATTCTGATTTATTTAGTGTGATATGCATTTGGCTTCCTGGTTTCAATTTTGTGGCCAGAATGATCATTTTGCTCTTTTTTTTAAGCCTGTATAAATTAGTTTTATTTGAAGCCTGTTGGTATGTTAGTCCAGCACAATCAATACAAGGGGCTTAAACATAAATCCCGTGTAATGATTTAGAGCATCCTCTGTGATGTACGTCCCAGCATCAAGACACTGGGCTGCAGCCTTTTCCCAGGCTCTTCCATTGCTTTGCTTCAATTTGGCTTAATAATATCACCTAAGCAAATTTAGGATGCTGGTCAGTGGTGGTTGATATTTGGTTAGGGCCAAACCAAACCAAACCAAAACACCTGTTTGCTAAGAAGCCCATTTGAGGAGTAATAGCCAAAATAAATGGCCAAAATGAATCTTATGGTCCGTTAGGTATTTTCCATACCACAGAGATTTCAGTCCATTATTCCTAGGTATTTCAAATTTCTCAATTGTCTGGAGGAAGCTCTGTACCAGCTCTCTCCAACAGTAGCATAATGGGAACCACTAATGTGAAACATACACGTAATTTTAAGTTTTTTATTAGTCACGTTAAAATAAAAGTAAAAAGACCCAAGTAAAATGAATTGCAGTAGTCTATTTTACTTAACCCCCATATATATCCAAAGTACTATCATTGAACATACGTTCAATAATAAAAATTACTAAGATATTTTTACATTCTTTCTTTGTATGAAATCCTTAAAAATCTGTGGTGTGTTTTACACTTACAGCGCGTCTCGGTTCAGAACAGCAGCATTTCAGGTGTTCAATAGGTACACGTGGCCAGGGGCTAACATATTCAGTAGCTAAATTTTATATTTAGCTAACATTTTATATGCTGCCTTGACATCCTTGAACCTCATGGGGGCCCCCAAGTCCTAACTGTGAGTTCCCCTGCTTTTGCCACCCAGTGGGAAAGGCTCCCTACCCAGCTGGTTTCCCTAGCAGCCAGACAAGCTGTGTTCCACCTGGTCCTCAACCTAACGAGCTTCCCGTCTCTGCAAGCCTATGGAATTATTCAAACAAGCCAATCACATCCTCCTCTGGGAAGCGGAAGTCACCTCACCCTCTTGTTACTACAAAGCTAGCCTCCCGCCGTCCCTGCTGCTACGAGGCTCTGCATGGCTCGTGGCGTCCCCCTCTCCCAGGCTGTGAGTATATGGGACTAATAGACCACGGCCGATCTCCAGTTCTGTCCAGTGTCACACATTCAGCTCTCCCTAGAACCCTAGGCCAGGGCTCTCTCTCCCACCCATGAGGCGGAGAAGAGGTGAGCAAAACAACAGCCTGAGTCTATACTTTTTAAGAGAGCTTTCGAGTCAATTTTTCAAAAATATCTGGAAGAATCTGGACTCCTTTCTCAGCTTTTTGACATTTACATTGTCGGAAAAACCTTAGTTGTAACTTTGTAATATGTTTCCTCACTTTGTTAATATTTTTGGTATTCCACGGTGCTAATGTTTTAGCTCAGCTTTGTAGCTGCTTGTGCTTGGTTCTGTATTATTTTGTTGTATGTTCTGATCTTTAGCACTTACGCTGAAGGGACTGATGAAATCATCATCATTAGACAAGAACATGAATTTCCTTCCGAGATAAACGCCTATTCTGTGGCAAGTAGTTTAGTCTGAAAAGGATGACATTCATTTAGTCTAAAAGGATGACAAATTCCTGGCAAGCACACTGTCCAGCTCTTCCCCGACCTGAGGCAAGATCACTAAACCAGCTCTCCAGCTCAGAATCCTCTTGAGATTGGAGGTGAAATCTTATTGTCACCTCTGGTCTAGAAAGCCTGAGCTATCCTTGAGCGTTCAGGATGCCCCGTCTATAAACAGCAATCAATGGGCTGCCTCCCCTTCCCCCAACATACTACCTCCAAAGCATCTTTTGAATATATATCCCTCTTCACGCACATCACATGCACGCAGATCACATGCCCTTTCATCCAGGTTTCCAGTGTGTCTAAGGGGAGCCATTAGGTTTGTGTTCCAATGGGGTTCCCTGTCTCCAGGCCTCTACCTTCCCTCCATCCTCCACTATGCAGCCCAGGTGGTCCAAAACTCAGAGTTCACTCATGACTTTTTGTCTTAAATACCTCCAACTTCTCTTCTTCTACCAGGTAACCCCCAAATCCCTTAACCTGATAATCAAGACTGTTAACAATCAGGTCCCAGTCTATCTTTTCATTTTGTTTTTTTTAAAGATTCTATTTATTAGAGAGCTAGAGAGAGAGTGAGCATGAGCAGGGGGAGGGGCAGAGGAAGAGGGTCAAGCAAGCTCTCTGCTGAGCAGGGTGCCCCAAGACAATGCAAGGGAGGATCCCAGGACCCTGAGATCATGACCTGAGCCGAAGTCAGATGCTTAATCGACTGAGCCACCCAGGTGCACCTACCTTTTCTTTTTAACCTTCTGCCACCTTTTCTTAGTTATCCCTACGCCAGATTATTTCCAGAAAAACCCAGGACCTTCATGCTATGGAATCTTTATGGAAGCTGCTCTCCACTGGGCTTGGACTGTCCCTAATTCCTACCCTGAAAAAAAAAAAAAAAAAAGGTAGAGAGATTGGATTGAACATATTAAAGGAAAACCACTCCTTGGAGTGTGGGACACTGCCTCGTAGAACACAAGTTCTCCCTCATAAACCAAGCATAGACTACTCTGTCAGCCATGTTGGACATGAAAGATAGCCCTGAGTCCTCGGCTGCTTCCAACCGATTTATTCATGTGATTAGCATTATCAGGATAAGTAGCTGTAAAGAAAAATTTTATCTATAAACACATCATAAAACAAAAATTATATTTCACTTCATTATAGTTCATCAAGGCTCAGCTTTGTGAGGACGGCTCCTAGAGTGGAAGAGGGTGGAGAACACCGTCACTGCATTCATTCGGAAGGAGCCATAAATCCTGGCTCTAGCAAATAGTTCATGTGGTTAGCCTCCCCAGCCTGTTTTCTCATCTGTAGAATGCAGGTAATAAGTTACCTACCTCCTAGAATTTTCAAAGGATGAGGGGAGAAAAATCTGTATCATGTCCTCACACAAGACATACAAATAGCACCAGTAGTGGGAATATCACATGCTTATTTTAAATTCTTACATTTATCATAGTAATTAATCTTAGAGGAAAAAAAAACTGTCTCTGATTGGAAACACACTTCAGTAAAAGCCTGCTATAGAATAGAGGACCCCAAAGGTTTTTGTTTTTTGTTGGGTTGCTTGTTTTTTGTTTTGTTTTTTTGCTTTGTTTTGTCACAAGAATACACTGTTTACACCAACCCTGCTGGTGGTAAGAGCCAGAGGCAAGTGGTATCTTGGTATCTCCAGTGTCTGGCACTGAAGGAAAGCAGCAGACTCCCTTAGCCTTGGGCAGGTGACTAAACTTTTCTTAGAGTTTCATCCCGCTTATCAGTTATTTACCCACATTTTTCAGCTTGGAGAAATTTCAGATTTTTTCCCCCAGAATAACTGGTGTGTTTGTTTGTTTGTTTGTTTTAAAGATTTTATTTATTTGACAGAGAGATCACAAGTAGGCAGAGAGGCAGGCGGGGGCGGGGTGGGGAGGAGAAGCAGGATCCCTGCTGAGCAAAGAGCCCGATGTGGGGCTCGATCCCAGGACCCTGAGATCATGACCTGAGCTGAAAGCAGAGGCTTAACCCACTGAGCCACCCAGGCGCCCCAATAACTGGTGTTTTAAACAAAAGATGCTGGAGTGTAGGAAGAGGAAGCTTGCCAGGGTGGAACGGGGACACATGGGAGAGAATGTGCCCAAACTAGATTTCTCCCATTTCACCACCACCTGAGGCCAGTGCCGAGAAATTATCATCTTAACTGACAAAGAGGAAGGAACTGAATATCTATTGAGTGTCTACCTCACATAGGTGCTTTGCTAGGCGAATGATAGAATAATAAAAACAACATTAGCTATCTTTTTGCCACGCACTATACTAATTGTCTTACATTTTTTTCAGTTTATTCGCATGATGATGTTGTCAGCATTTAGGTAGGTATCTCCATTTTACAGAGGAGGAAAAAGAAGCTCAGAAAGGCTAAATAATTTGTCCAAGGTCACACAGCAAGTTATTTTAATTCCAGCTAGAACTAGACACTAGATCTGCCTGACTCCAGTATATCTGTATGCTCAAGTCCGTGTACTAACAGTAGCTATCAAAAGGTAAAGATCTCCAAGGGAAAGACTACCATTTCCTACTAACGCCCGGCTGTAGTAGAACCCCTCACTCATCGTGGGTGCTCAGGTAATGTTTACAGAATAAATAAAAGTAGAGAAAAAGTGGAGCAAAGTAATCACGGAGTGTTTCTATATTGCAAAGAAGCAAGCACGGGAAATAAGAGAAGGGACGCAAGGGTGTCCTTCATAATTCAGAGTGACACCCTGTAACACGGGTGTGCTATTGTTGGTCAGCTACATTTAATGATGCCCATAGTCAGAAAGAAAGTCCGCTGCCGCCACCATCGTTTTGCAAGCCCTGTTGGACTCTTTATACCTGCTGATTTCCATTAGATGCTGTTTAGAAAAATAATTGTGTGACCCTGCCCTGTTGTCATTAAGTAGAAATCATTGGTTTGGCTGCTAAAATGGAACACTCGAGGACTGCAGAGAGATCAGCAATTTTTTTTTTTTTTTTAAGATGCTTTCAATGGAAGGCAGAAGATACTAGATGGCTTCCCATTGCAATCGTCCACACGTGCGAGGCTCACTCTGCTGGAGGCCCTGGGCAGCCCAAGTCACAGAGCCATCAGTCACGGATTACAGCTGTGAGGGGTGCCTGTGCTTAATCTCATTTTTGAATGAATTAATATTATTAGTTTTGACAAATTAATGGTATTAAATGTGCAAGGTGAGTATGAATTATGTCCATATCCACCTATAACTAAATGTGCCTCATTCTTGAGTAAGAAAGCTTATTGAATCCATTCGGTGGAATCCCCTCTCCTTTCTGTGTTTGAAAATGCCTTCTTAGAAGCCTTAAAGAGATAGGCTTATGCACCTATGGACACATGTTTAATGATACAAATCTGGACTTCAGCAGGCTGAAAGGGGCTACGTAATTGAGTCAGTCAACAGGGGAAGACACAACTTTGTGGGGACTTACTGTACATCCTTCCGAAGGTAATTCTAAGTATACTCTGTCCGAGAAAATCCTATCTTTTAGAAAAACTCTGAGCCTCCCTGCCCGCCCTTCCACCTTCCAATAAGTCAATACATGCTAAGGTATACCCATTTCCTTGGTGTTAAAAAAGAAAAGGAAAAAAAAAAACAGCCATATGTTTCTGTGTATCTTTTTCACTTTGAAACCATTTTTTTCCCCTAACTTAAGTCTAGATGAAATGCATGCTGTTAAGAGTCCTAGGTCAGCAAAACTAAACATGATGTCTGTGGTTGTAGATGCTGATCAATGAGTCGGAATGATTTTCTTAAATGATGCTTTTCATGATTAATTTATAATGTCTATAGTCTATAATGTCAGATACTGTCAACCTGTTCATTTTCTTGACCTGGACATTGTCACAGCAAATGTCACATGTATTCCCTGTATTAAAAACTCAAGACTTTGTTCAGATAATAGGCAGAGATTCCTTGATTTCAGGAAACGTTGATTCCCTCCCCCCATACACACACATACACCAACTATGGTGATCCCATTATCCTTTGTAGTGATTAGTGACCCAGTTCTGGCCACAGAGATGTAAGCAGAATAAAGCTTTTGAACCCCAGTGTCAGATATAATACCTGGTACTCAATAACTAATTATTGTACTAATGAGATATATTCAATCTATATGTTCTCAATGGGTATTTAACAAAAATATTCTTTTTTTTCTTAAAGATTTTATCTATTCATTTGAGAGAACACAAGCAGTGGGTAGAGGCAGAAGCAGAGGGAGAGGGAGAAGCAGACATTCCACTGAGCAGGGAGCCCGACACAGGGCTTGATCCCAGGACCCTGAGATCATGACCTGAGCCACCCAGGTACCCCAACAAAAATATTCTGTATACCCATACCTTTAGTAAGTCTTACAGACTTTCTCAGAAAATGTACATATATGTACTCAAGTGACCTTATCATTCCCCCCCGGATTCCTCCTGCATCTTCTCACTTAAAATTTCCGCCATTTTCCATTTATTAAAGCCTTTTGCCAACGTTCTATAGAAGTGCTGTCCCATAGAAATATAATGCAAACCACACACATAGTTTTAAGTTCACTGGTAGCTACATTCAAAAAGTCAAAAGAAACAGATGAAATTAATGTTAATGATTTGTTTATCCCCAAATGTCCAGTATTATTTCAACACAAAATAAGTATAAAAATTATAGAGATATTTTACCTGCTTGTTTTCATTTTAAGCCTTTGTCTCAGTACATATTTTATACTGTAGCTCATCTCAATTCAGAATGGCTTTCTCTTTCTCAATCTAATTTCTCATCCTACTGACCTGGTTCATTCCACATCATGCTCAATGGTTTGAAATGTTCTCTACTCCAATTTATCAAATTTTCATTCATTTTATATCTTTCAATTTGGTTAGTATGTGTTATTTAGTGCCTACTATAAAGAACAAAATATTTCCTGCCTTTGAGCTGCTTACATGGAGCTCTGCTCCAAGCTCAGGACTCCTTCTTTGCTGTTCCCACTGTATTTTATATGCATCTCCCTTATAGCAATTGTTAGGCTTCCTGCATCTAGGGAAGGGCTAAGGAGACAGAAAACAGTGTCTGCTTACAGAAGTGGTTTTGCCTGTGTATTAATGATAAGTAGGATTGTATATCATAGGAGTTTGAATTCAAAGAGACTTCAGAAAGTGCAATGCTTAACTTTATGTGACAACTTGACTGGGTCACAGGGTACCCAAATACTTGGTCAGACATTATTGTAGGCATTCCTGTGAGGGAGTTTTGGATGAGATTAACATTTAAATTGGGAGGTTGAGTGAAACAGACTGCTCACCATAATGTGGGTGGGCCTCGTCTAATCAGTTGAAGGCCTGAATGGAATAAGAGGTGGACCCCTCCTCTGAGTAAAGGAATTCATCCTGCCTGAACACTTTCGATGGAGACATCAGTTTTTTTTCTGCCTTCAGACTTGAACTAAAACATTAGCTCTTTCTGGGTCTCAAGCCTGAGGACCTTCAGAATGGAGCCACACCATCTGCTCTCTAACTCGCTGACTCACCCTGCAGATGGTGGGACTTGCCAGCCTCAATAATCCTATAAGCCAGCCCTTTATAATAAATTTGTGTGTACACACACACACACACACACACACCCCTCCTTGGTACTTTTCCTCTGGGGAAACCTAATACAGAAAGCTTTTTATCCAACCTCTTCATTTTGGAGTTGAATCAACTAAGGACCAGAGAGGTTACTGATGGCTCAAGGTCACACAGGAAGTTGGGAATGGATCAGGACCAGAAATAAGTCCTTGAATTCTTATATTAGTGCTCTTGCACACTATACCACACTGGTGTGCACGGGTGTGTGGATGCACACACACACACACGCATACACACACACACACACACTTTTTAAAAATGAAAATGACCTACTTAAACGAGAATTTCGTTTTTGTACCCAACAGGAAAGGATATTTGGAACTCAAGTAAATCATGGTGAGAAGTCCGTCAGGTTACAAGGATAGAATTCATTAGCAGGGGGTACAAATAAGGTTGGTGGTAAGGACTTTGAAGAGATGGTAGCGATAGCTTTTCAGTAAGGGTGGAAAAGGCTGCCAAGGGTTTTGGCCCTGCCAGCAGATCTGGGTTGATGATTTCATGAATAAGCAAATGTGAGATTTGAGGTTTCTGTTTGGCACATTTTCTTGCTACAGTGCATTCCAACCCAGCAGTACCAGAACCTTGAGGAGCTAGGGGTCACGCTCAGCTGGAGTGAGCTGGAGGTCCCAGAACACAGCTGCTGAGGCAGCCTCTCATTGCCAAGATGCAGTAAGAACAGCAATAACCAACATTTATGGAGTGCAATGGGCTGGGCATTCTTCTAAATCTTCTCTGGAGTTAGCTTATATAATCCAACAGGAACTCTATGAGGAGCCGCTGTCATTATCCCCTTTCTGCACTTGGTGAAACTGAGGTAGGGGGAGGTTGCTAAGTGGCGGGTCCAGATGCCGCTCAGGTGTCCAGCTCCAGAGTCTGTGCCCTTAACACCACCCTACCCCTCCCATGTAGATGCCTGAGTATTTCCTCTGGAAACTCAAGCAGTCGTAAGCTCTATTCAAGTATCTGGGCCAAGAAATCTTCTGACCTCCTAACGCTGCTTCCTGAATGAGGGCGAGATCTGCTTTAGTCCTAGCTCTGTCACTAATTAGCCACCTGCCTTTGGCAAGTCACACAACCACTTCTAGGCCTCCATTTCCTCATATACAAATTATGTTGGTAGGTGAATTCTGACCATCACATCTAGCTACGAAGTTCTAGGATCCTAACTGCTTTGAGATTATACTTTGAGACAATCATTATACAGATTCTTATTGTAATCTTTTTAGATATACTCAGGAAATACCTGTAATAATATATAGATGACTTGCTAATTTGAGAGTAAAAATCTTCAGAGGGCATATGTCTTATCCTTTGGATGTTCTTTTAACACCATGCACCTTCTAGTATTTTCAAATGGGATCAGGCAAGAAAAAGGGTTTCTGAAGGAATTTTTTTTTTTTAAGGAGACAAGGCTGAGACGTGCATTAAGGTAAATGTTCTAAATATACATGGACATGTCACGAATGGGGAAAAGCACAACGGTTTCATTCATAGAGTCCCTTGTACGTAGTTTTCATTAGCCATTGTCCAGTGAAAGAGCATGGTCTAGGCAGACTTGAGACAGGGATTCTGGCTCTAGGTCCGGCACCACCAACACCTGTGACCTTGGTTGTCTCCTTGCTTCCCCGACCTCAGAATTCAAAGGGAGCTGTTTCTGTTTAGTTCAACTAATTTCCTTGTAGGTCCAATGGTGAAGACATGGGCGGGGCCTCCCCAAAGGGTTGGGTTCTGGGGCCAGGCCCCTAGTGCCGACAACCGAAGGCAACTGCACCTGAAAGGAAGTCTCACTCTTGGCATCTCTCACAGGCTCCATCAGATATAGGGTTAAAGCTGGGAATTTCAAAGTTGTATCAAATAATGCTGAGAAAAGAACAGAAGGATGAATGCCCCTTTCCTTCTCTCTGGCTCGGAGCATAGGATCTAGTTCCTGCCCCATGTATCATACCCAGGAGATAGATTCCAAAGCTCACGTTTTCCTCAGAGTGTAATGCAAGGCTACTGTCTCTGTGACTAGTTACCTTAGAAGCAGGGCTCTCAGAAATAATTCTCAGTTTTCACTAAATCCTAGCATTGTCCCTATTACACATGTATTTTGATTCACTTGGCCCTTTGGCGAGGAGGCCACATGAGATTCCATCTGGATCTTTCCCAAAAATTCACTTTAATTCGGTTCTGTTCAGTTCCACATAACCCGCCTCTGGATATGCCTCCTGAGGGAGGAGAGGTCTGGCCACAGCTCTCTCACTCTGTTCTAGACCTGTGATCTTGGACAAGCCCCATTCCCTGTGACCTGCTCTAGGCCCTTCCCAGGAATGCTCTATCCCAGTTCCTAAGCTAATCTTACCATGTTTTGCTGGCTGGAGAACTAGTCCATTAACTGCTTTATGAAATGACTGGACAGGTAAAGAGACAACCATTCCTATCTGTGGCCTCTGTGTGTGAGTGTGTATGTGTTTCCCAAAACTTCTTCCAAACTTGAGTTCTGTTAACCTTAAACACCTCTTTGGTTCTTCCTGGAGACCCCTGAGTGTTATTTTTGTACCAGTATATTTGGTACCATACTTACCAACCCTCAAGCAGGCACTAATCCCCCACAGTGGTTAGCCCTAACCAATATTTAAGTGCTTAATTTTTTTCTGGTTTGTTTTGCCCATGACTCTAATTCATGGGTAGGTTATTACAATGGTGACCATTTAGATTGCTAGAGACCTTATTTTGGGGAGAGAAAAAAAAAATACCTAAAGGGTTGTTTATGTTGTCATTATTTTTGTTTTAAAATTCTGCCAGGATTTTCTCCCCGCACTTACCTTCATTCTAGGTATTTTAGGAATAACTAACAGTGAACTTGTCGGTGTAAAACTGCCCTGAGCTATTCTTTAAGTTAATTATCACTTCTTTTGGTTCTGTGAATGGCTGTTCAATGACACTGTCAGCAAGTGGAATGAACCAAATTACTTTAATTATGGAGTAATTGCACAGAGTGATGGTAATTAAATCTTGATCATTTAAGTGAGTGAATTAATTGCTTTAACTTGGAATGCATACCACAGCAAGAGGAGTTGTTTTATACTTTAATTAACACCATCCACTAAAGTCTTATCGAATATAAAATGTAGACAATTAATGAGTTTGATATTATTCTCACCTTCACAAGAACTAGGACAGAATACATGCTGAGAAAGGTAGCGTATTAGGGTAATGAAAGAAAACTTAATATTCTTGTCCCTTGTATAGATGTATTGGTTACAGTCTCTACTTTGCCTTCTGGAGAAATGTGCAAATAGAAGTATTTCCATATAATTAGCTTCTGGCCCCATTTCATTTCAATATTCCCTAATCTGTGCAACAGTACACATTTCCAAATTTGTTAATGTTTTTCATTTCCACAGCCTGAATTTACCCATCACTTGCTTCCTTTTCGTTTGGGGGGTCTTGGCCTCGTGCAGGTGTGCTTGGGGTCTTCATAGAATTTGATCATTTATCAGTCATCACTTAGTGGTTTTCTATTTCCATGCTTTCTATTCCCCAGTGCTGGGAAAGGCTTTTTGCCCAGATCTACATCAGCGATACTCAGCCTAGACTCTGACTCTGACCTGCAGAACTTTAAAAAATTGCCAACACCCAGACCCCCTCTGGAATTTTGAGGGGGTGGGACCTAGGCATGAATATGTTTTAAAAGCTCTTCTGGTGAGTCTAATGTGTATCACAGGTTGAGAACTGCTGCTTTAAAAAGTCTATGCATCCCACCCCATTAAGCCTAAGAGAAAGATGGTATTGTCATGTATTTCCCTACAGAGACCTTCTGCTCGTTGGAGTGGTCAGGACCTGGATCCAATCCTCAGACTCTCTCCTCCCATGTCTTAAGAGACAATTCCTCATAAATCTATTACAGCCGTACTCTAGAATAAATCAAGCTGATAAGTCCTAGTTTGCAAACTAGGGAAGCAAAGAAGCAAAGATTTATTTGGCAGTCTTGGACATTGTCTTATTAAGCTCCAAATAAGGAAAAGATGTATTGTTCTAAGCCCCAGGACTGTTAATATGTGCACAGTTGGTTTCAGGGTCATTTTTTTTTTTTGACATTAATTATCCATTTAATCAGGGTCATTTCTTAAGTGTCAAAGAGTCCTGATGATTAAATAGAATTAGTTGGGGGGATGGCATTTGCCAGCTCAGCCCTGATTTGAGTTATAAGTAAATTTCTCAAGGTCGTACGTTGCCAGAACTTGAATCTGGTCTTCTCTCAGTTCAGTGTCCACAGACGTGAGCCTCTACTTTATAGGATCTGGCTCAGAGTTAATCCAAGACAATGGCAACTTGGCCCAAGAAAATGTATAGGTTTTTTGGAAGTGTTCACACATGAGTTGACAGGTGAGCTGGATTCTGAAAGTAAGATAGTTTTCTATGGGCAGAAAGAGAAAAGGTCCTAAAAGCCAAGGTGCTAAAAGATACGTGTGTGGGAAACTGCATGTGGTGTTGTTCTGGCTACAGACACACTGTGGAGGGTGGAGGTATGTTAAAGTCAATGGCCCCAAACCATCAATAACTCCTCTTTGGTCAGAAAAGCAACTTTATTTAACTTGTTGTAGCAAGACAGAACCATCAGCAGAAGGTCCATGGAGCCTCTCAGTAATAGAGAGTTGGGATGGGCTCATGACAGGATGCAGGATCTTGCTGGGCGGTTCTAAGGAGCGTCTGAGAAAAGTGCAGAGTGTTCTGAGAAAGTGTTCCATATGGAGGGCTATTAAGAGCAGGGGTGATTCGGTCATTGGGCGTTTAATCGTTTTATCCAGGGGACAGAAGCATCGCACTGGGACTAGCATCATCCCTGGTGAGATCTTCTGTATTAGCTGGGAAAGGGAGATGGTCAGCCATTCTGTGGTCTGTGAACTCTGCGAGCCAGTTTGTGTTGCGTTGGGCACGTCACAGGCTAGCTGCCAGGGATGCTTTTTCCTTTTCAAGGGTCCAGGCCCTTGATTGTCATTTAAGGAGCTAGGACTAAAATGTTGAAGAGTTTTGCAAAGTGGAATGACATAACACAGTTTCTCTTTTGGGGAGACCAAAGGTGGCAAGACTGGATTCAGATGGCCAGTAGCAGCAGAGGCAAGAAAATGCCCCAGGAATGGAAATGCAGAGGAAGGGACAGCTAAGAGATGCCACAGGGCAGACAGGGGATACTCGTGTGACATAACAATTCAAGAAGAAGTGATGATACCACGCTACGTGGACAAATCGAGCCTGCCTCTTTATCGCCAGTGTTTCACTGGGGAAAACCATGACATTTTAAAGAGTTTCCTTTTCTTTGAAAACTAAAAGTCAGTGTTTACTATGTTCTTGCTGGGCGAATACAAATTCTTTGGCATGTGAAACTTGTCACAGCTCTGGCAATGTCACCATAGTAGGCTTTTCTTAGTCAGGATGCTAAGTTTGCAATATATTTGTCCTGGTACAAGTCAGAGCAAATACACCAAACAAAGAGACTGCTGGTCCCAAGGTTTTTTTTGGGTGGGGGTGGGGGGTGGGAGATGGACTTTATATGTTGGTCTAAGGCCATGAGCCCTGAATCAGCTGCCAAGAGACTGAGCAGCAAAGAGGAAGGACAGGTGGGGAAAATAGGGTCAGATTACCTGGCTCAGACAGTCTCCACCCTCTCCTCATTCCATTCTACCCCAATGGGCAAAAAAGAGTAAATGGACTATTCTGGGAAAACAAGAAATCAGTAGAATGTAGTAGAACTCAGGAGATTAGGAGAACAAGAACAACAAAAAAGAAAATTTTCTTTAGGGTAAGGCGGAAGATTGGCAGCCACTAAACATAAAGGAGAGGAGACCATCTTATTTTTTAGAAACAGTGCTAATCATATCGTTGACCTGCTTTTTTTTAATCCATGAAATCGTCATTTACTGTTAAAAAAAAAAATCGATGTACGGAGAACACTCAAGTGATAGAATGGAAAATGAACCAAAGGATGAAATCCGTCACCGTAAATCATAGAGCATTACAGCTATTAATGGTCATAAGTTAAAGTGGGAGAAAGGATAGGAAGAGACCCAAAAGTCTTTCCTTTTAGTCTTTTTGTTTGTTTTTTTGGGAGATTGCCACAAGTCACTTAATTTTAATCTGTGGCAGCACATTTATATAAATAGCTTTGCACAGAGTGCTTCTTAACATTTACTTCTACTCCATTTAACATAAACGTTTTGAAGAGCAGACATTGGTTCGAGAGCACCATTTCATAAAACTCAGATGTCTTATTTCCCTAGTACTTCTACAAGCCTATCCTGTGGATTAATCTTTTCTAAAACTGGTTTGTTTTTTTAAAGCCAAATGAAACCCTCAGAAAGTGAGGATTCTATTAGTTCATGACCTTATGTTTTAGTGGAGAAAAAGTGGCTTTGCAACCCATAAAAGGCATTAATGTGGGATAGAAATCTTTATCCTTCTACTTATACTAGGTCCAGTCAACAGGATGGATTAGGCCTTACCTAATCTGTCATTAGTATTAAAACAAACATTTAAAAACATATGTATCCATTACTGGAACATTAGGTATGGGGCTTTATTTCTTGGTATTAAGATATATCCCAACCCCAAAAATATTTAGCAGAAATCATGACTATATGTGAGGTTGGGTTGGGAATACAGATTGCGACTTACTTATATCACTTTTTCAAGTAAAGATTGATGGTCACTGAAAAACTGATCAGTGAGGCAGCAGGTTAAAAAGATGGTAACTTGGGGCACCTGGATGGCTCAGTCCATTGAGCACCCGGCTCTTGGTTTCAGCTCAGGTCATGGTCTCATGGGTCTGAGATGGAGCCTGTGATGGGCTCTGTGCTCAGTTGGGGGAGTCATCTTGAAGATTCTCTCCCTCTGCCCCTCCCCCCTCTCTAAAATAAATCTTTAAAAAATAAATCAAAAAAATAAAAAGAAGATACCTTGTCACATATTCTGTTTCTCTGCCATTGACGGTCCACTTGCAGTGTTGAAGGACGTCTGCCATGAGCAAACAGCACATCAGTGTTCAGATCACACAATGAAACTGTGCTGTTGTTAGCAAAAAAGGCATGTGAAAGTCTTCAAAAACCATAAGCAGTTCAATTATCAACAAATTGGAAGTGGCATTACATACCGCTACAGATGTGGTTAATTTAAATTATTTTCTGAAAATATGATTGTACATATTGTAAAATGCTATCCGAGTGCCCAGGTTTTTCCAACACCTAATTATCACTCGCTTCATTAACGCATTTTATTTTGAGCTCCTGCTATTTGTTTTCATTCTGACAAAACCCATGGGGTATAGAGATGCATAGTATATTGTTCCTGATCTCATGGAACTTAAAATCCACAGGAAGACTCATTAAAGGTTAAATGGTGGCATATTAAAATAACACAAAATCAATGATCGAAGCCACAATGTATTCTCTGCTTGTGACTGGCGGGAATCATTGTGAAGCTGAAGTAGTCAGTTGAAGCTTTATGAGGAAATGGGTATTAACCTGGCTTGTGAAAGATGGATAAGGGCTACAGAGTGCTAAAAGCTCCCAGTTCTTGGCTAGGGGGACCTGATCTGTGGTTCTTGCAATTTCCCAAAATACTTCCACCGTGTCTGATTTAAAGCTACGGAGCTAACATCAGGGATCATGAAATGGGAGAGAGATGCTCACAACTGGGTCTTGCGAGCCTGTGTAATCTGAGTCCAGCACACTGAGCGGGAGAATTTTAAGTGGTGAAGATTCATTCAGTTCAACAAGTGCTTTGAAGAAAAAGAGAGGATGGTGTGGTTTTAGGTCCTCCTAGAGACAAAAATAGCATTTTGTCTTATCTTTTCCCCCTGTCAATCCCAAATTCAAGCTCAGTCCTAATTATAAATCCATTACCTTTGAAAACTGCACTCAGGACCTTTCCTATTAAAGGTGACAATAGTGATCTGGCACCGGCAGGGCCTTGGAGGTGCTGTCCCCAGGGTTGGTGATAGTCTCACCCTGATCTACGTACCCCTTCTTTCTCAGCATCTCTTATGAGCAGGACGCACACTTCCAAGATGATGGGCCCACATAAGAGGCCCAGATTAGAAGCACAGGCTGTGTTTCCAGGACAGATCAAAGTTACATACAAGCACAGAATTACGAGATTTAAAAATTGGTAGAACTTGGCCGATTTGCTCTCTCTCAGCTATACATTTGAGGTGTTCAGCAGGGACACCAAATCCTGATCTCATCGCTCAAGAAATGTTAAAACGCCTCTAGTGATTCTGACTTTAATTCACCATGACTGCTAAAACAGGATCTTTGGAAAAGAAAACAGTAGTAAATCTGTGTGAGATCAGAGCTCTTAGGGGGACATTTTGTGGCAGCTTCCTCAGATATATGCGTGTATCCAAAAAAAAAATTAACGTGACATATTCCTAGCACTTTTCAAACTGCAGATGTATGACTGGGAGGAGGGGGAGAAAATGTAATTTGCCCATTCATTCATTCACTCGTTCAACTCTAAAGAGACAAAAATAGACCTCATTCTCTCTGCTTCAATCCTCTCCTCCTTTCTCCTTCTTTTTCCCTTTTATTTTCTCTCCCCACCTCCTTTTTTTCCCTACCTCCCCTCCCATGAACCTTGATTAATGCACAACCTCCAAGCTTACAAAAGCAGCTTTGGGGAGAACTGTTCTGCCAGTTCCTGGGATGAGACTGATCCAGGGATCTCCTGCAAGAGTCATCGAAACCCAGAGCAGTTTCCAACTATTGGCCACACAGCAAATATTGCTTCAGTTAGAGATAAAGAAATTGTAACCTGGGCCAGACCACAAGGTCCCACATCCCTCCCTTCTCAGCCGGTAAGATCCCAGACTCCATCGTCTTAGAGAGTTAATGTGTCTTCAGATCCAGATTTGCATCAGCTGAATAAAGCCTTTAACCTCTGTTAGAAAGACTTGAACTATTTCTTTTTCCCTGACACAAGAAATGCTTATGGAGCATTTCCTCTGGCCCCCACACTTACCTCGTTGCTTTAGGAACATCTGTGAAAAGACCCCTGAGCTCATGGGGTCCACATTCCAACTATCCACCAAACCACAGGCTGACTGATTTTGGACATGGGACAGCAGGCTTATGTAAGGGAGTCATAAATATAAAGGCTGAAGGCAGAAGTCTAGGATTCTAGACCCACTGTCCATTCTTCAAATATTGTTTATGTCCATAATCCCCTCTCTGTTGTCCCATTTTCATTCTAAATTGGATAATGACCTTTTATCGAACACTGCACTTTCCAGAAAGGACCCCCAAAGTACCAGACTCTTAGTATGGTATGAAGTGGGAGACTTAAAATACAAATCTTAATTTATTTGACAGAAGAAATGGAAGTTCAAACACTTAAGACAAAAAGACTATTGATTTCTCTGAAAGTACATAAGAAGCACCCAGCTCAGTGTTTTATAAGAATTACTAAGGCAATAAAGGACTACTACCAGGATAGTCTTTCATTGTCTAGAATTCCTCATGCACTGTGATAATAAAAAGTGGACTCACTTTCAGTTGATTTTATTGTTTTTAGACTCTCTTCAGATAGTGCACTGCCATTCTGCCCGTACGCTGGGCTGAACCACCGTGATCAGCTCCTACCCTTGGGGACATCACTGTTCTTCCTTCAAACATTTTCTTAGATTCATCTCATCTGGAGAGTCTTTTTTTTTTTTTTTTTTTTTTTTTAAAGATTTTTTTTATTTTTTTGTCAGAGAGAGAGAGGGAGAGAGAGCGAGCATAGGCAGACAGAATGGCAGGCAGAGGCAGAGGGAGAAGCAGGCTCCCTGATGAGCAAGGAGCCCGATGTGGGACTTGATCCCAGGACGCTGGGATCATGACCTGAGCCGAAGGCAGCTGCTTAACCAACTGAGCCACCCAGGCGTCCCTGGAGAGTCTTTTTTAAAAAATATTTTTATTTTATTTATTTGACAGAGATAGAGATCACAAGTAGGCAGAGGCAGGCGGGGGGGGGGGGGGGAGCAGAGAGCCCAATGCGGGGCTCGATCCCAGGACCCCGAGATCATGACCCAAGCTGAAGGCAGAGGCTTAACCCACTGAGCCACCCAGGTGCCCCTAGAGAGTCTTTTTGACCCATCTATGTCAAGCTGACTCCTACTATCTGTTTCTTCTGTGACCTCTAGCTGTTACAATCCATTTCTCTTAATTGGCCCTTATTTAAATGCAACCTGGAGTGTGTGAATTACTCCTTCCTGCATATCCTGTATCTTCTCAGACTTAACATAATGAGGGCAGGACTGGGTCTGGCATCCATCACCCACCAAATGAGAGGTGTGCAGTAACTTTATCAGTTGGTAGCAAAGAGGATGTGGATGGCTTTGGGCAAACCACCGTCCCCCTAAAGGCCTGGTTCCTCTCATGGTAGGGGAGTTCATCGGTGTCCCCGCTGGGCCCAGACTGTGCTTCCCCGGGAGACTCAGCTTCGTCTCATGATGCAGTGCAGCCAGCCTACTGGGGACGGAGCTATCAAGCCAGGCAGCTGCCCTAGCAGGGACATTCCAGGAAGAAAGGGCAGAAGGCTGCTGAAGGGCAAGGTGGAGGCTTATGCAGGAGTCAGAAAGAGAAAAGGAAGGTCAGGCAAATCTTAGTGAGACCTTGAGGCCCAAGCAATACTGCCTGGAACCTGGGTAACAGAATGTGTCTCCCGCAGGGTAGGACTCTGCCCAAGTTTGCCATCAGTCCCCGTGAGGTCTCCAGACAATGTCAGGAGCTCTGTGAGAGAGCAACGGGATGGGGAAAGAACGTCAGCGTCAGGGAAAGAGCCGTGGTGACTGGCAAGGGTGCCACCTACTCATTATAAAAACCCTAGCTTTCAGGGGCGCCTGGGTCTCAGTCTGTTAAGCATCTGCCTTTGCCTCGGGTCATGATCCCAGCATTCTGGGATCGAGTCCTGAGTCAGGCTCTCTGCTCAGTGAGGAATCTGCCTCTCCCTTTCCCTCTGCTGCTGCTCTCTCTCTCAAATAAATAAATGTTTTTAAAAGCCCTAACATTTATTGAAAACCCACCTTTTTGCAAACACTAGGCTAAGGTGCTTTATATATATTATTTATTTACTCTTCATAATCCTTTGAGTCGTTTGATCTCATGGATATGATGTGACAGAACCAGGATTTTGATCAAGAACACACGTGAGGCACCTCTCAGGAAACATCAGACACACTCGTGGGGTGAGCTCTCCAGGGGCTGAATATTGGGGTGAATTTTTCTGGTGGTTATTTTATTTATGTGACCCCATTTGATGTCACTTCTGGTAAAACCCCAGAAGATATAGGCAACGATAATAAAATAATCATACCAGCTGAAGGAGAAGAGAAAGTAGATAACCCCGAATTACAGATAAACAAAGTAGTCTATGCTCCAATGTCTGGAGGGCTGGGCTGGGCTGGGATGGAGGGCACTGTACTGCCCTGATGTCCCCAGGGCAGATCACTAACTAGGGAAAAACCCATTAGCACTGAAGGCTGCCAGATTGCTGTCCCCACAGGAACTTGGAGAGGAACAAGTCTTGAGGGTACGCATGGGAGGGATGTGGGAAGTCTTCCCCTTCCCTCCCCACCACCCTTGGGGGAGGCTAATTAGCCCCTGCCAGTTCCTAGGCCAGAAAGTAGTAACTGCTCCTTACACTGAGACCTGTTTCTCAACCTATGCTGAATGCTGGACCCACCTGGGGGCTTTAAAAATGGCCCTATTTACTGGCTCAGAGATTATCATCCCCTGGGCTGAGGTGTGGCCTGGAGGGGCAGGTCAGGGTTTTCAAAGCTCCCCCAGGTGATTTTAATGTGCAGCTGTCTTGGTTGAAAACCCTCGGGTTAGGGCAAGCCCAGATGAAGCACCTAAGTATTTATTGAGCCACTACTATTCCCAGGCACTGTGCTGGAGGCTACGTGGGTCCTTTCTGATCCTTAAAATCAGCTCGCAGGTAGGTATATGCTCCTCTCACTTTGAGAGACGGGTAATCTAAGCCTCACAGCTAAACTGAGGTCCCAGAGGCTCTATCCCATCTGCCCGCCCCCAAACCCAATCTTTTCCGGCTCTATGTCCTGGCAGGACAGCTCCGCCATTGCAGACTCTGTGACGTGGAAAGAGACCACAGATTATCTTCTCAAACACTCTTCACGAGAGATTATAAAGACACGAAGAGACCTCAGACACCTCCTCCTCCTGCATCCCATGACTGCCTTTGAGCCTGGGTCCTTCCTCACAGCGGAGCTGCCATCACCTCTGAAAAACGTTTGCCTCTGTTTCAGGTAGTACTTCACCTTTCTCATTCTGATAGTGGTGCACGCCAGGTGCTAGGGGGGTATCAGGGAGACAGAAGACGGAGTGCCTGTCTTCGGGAAATCTTTTGTTGAGTCGAGCAACAACTATTAAATGAAACCACTTTGGAACAGTAATCTGTGGTAAGGGGGATTTTTTTGAAAGGCAGAGAATTGCTCTAGCAATGGGTGGTCCTCTGGGACGCCTGGGGGGGGTTCAGTTAGGTAAGCAGCTGACTCTTGGTTTCGGCTCAGGTCATGATCTCAGGGGCGAGAATCGAGCCCAAGTTGGATTCCACCCTGGGCGTGGAGCCTGCTGAAGATCCTCTCTCTCCCTCTCCTTCTGCCCCTACCCCCCAAAGAAACAAATAAGTCTTTAAAAAAATAAAAGGAAAAAGCGAAGGTGGTCCTCAGACCAACAGCACAAACAGCCTACAGGAGCATTTCAGAGAGAAATGCAGAGTCTCAGGCCCCCAACCCAGACCTAGTGATTCAGAATCTGCAAGCGACACATTTATACAGTAATGTTTGGAAGCAGTGGTCATGAGCAATATTGGCATTACCTGGGTCCCATGTTGTTGCTTTAGGAACGTCTGTTTTATGCCCTTTCTCCTATGACTTTCCCCTGTCACACACTTTTTTTTTTTTTTAAGTGCATCGTTGCAATCTCCCTGCCTTTCTTAAAGTACATGAAACCGAGATGAACAGGGAACGGGGATCCTGTCATAACGAAGTCTTTTGTCAGGTTTCCTTCCATGGCCCCAGGTGCCCTGGCACAGCTGCTCATATTTAGTGACGTTCTGCACCAGCAATTCTAGCATTTGGGAAGTGAAATTCATTTTTTTTCTCTCTCTCTCTGGCTTATGAAAGCCTGGGGCAAAGGAGGTGGGGAAAGGGGAGCTCGGAAATCAGTATTGCAAGTATCAGGTGTAGCAGCGAGGTCAGCCCATTTTTTATCTTAGGGTCCTGGCGTTTTATTGAGGCCTGGCCAATCTATCCCTTTAAATGCAGATGGGAGAATTTCTTTAATAAGGCCACAGACAAAGGTTTGTAGTTCTAAGGGGCTCGACATCTGACTCACAAGTCCTTATATTGAGTTACACCCTCGACGGGGATCGTGTTCTGCTCTCTGTTTAATTACTCTCTCGGAAATGATCAGTGAGGTCCCCTCAAGCATGGTCTTCAGGCACTTGTAATATTGATTGTTCTATTTAATAAGCAAACCACAGGCCCATTTAACCTTTCATGGATGTATGATTTTCATCTAGTCAAGTAATAAAGCCAATCACTTTCTTAGGTCCTAGATCTCCTCTTTTACAAACAAACCTGTTCTCCTTGTTTTAGCATTAAGACTAAAGACCTCCCTTCGCTACTGAACGGATTCAAAAACAAAATCTACCCAAAGAGAGGAATGAATATACAGATATTGGGAAACTTTGGAGTTTCCGGATTACGGGTGACTTTGAAACAAATTGTATTATTCCTGCAAAATTGCAGAATGATGCTATATAATGTTTGCATTTGGGAAAATTAATCATGATCTGAAGTCATGGGTCAGAAATATAATTAAACTGGTTAGTGTCATAGGATAAAAATAAAAAGCAAGGCCTGTGACAGCTTCCTGCAAAACCCCCCTACCCAGCTCCCCAGAAAGGCTCTTAAAGGAACATTTAAAACACAAGCCTTTGTTCCCTCAATCTATGGTGCTCAGGTCAGGTGGACCCTGCGGCGTGGCTGAAATATTTCAAACAGTCACTCACAAATGTGTCATTTGACCTGCTGTTCTTCCAAAGAGGTATGAAAAATGTGTTTCTTGCTGAGATAACTTGAAATCAGATAAACATAATCTCTTTAATTCTTTCTAAATAGTTCCATATTTTAAGTCTAAGCACAATAGAACAACAAGCTTCTAGCTTAAAAAAAAGTTTATTTTTTTTTACGTGTGTGTTGTTGGATATTTTTTTTTCCTTCTGGTTTGTGTTAGTTAGATTTTAAGAGTATAATTTACACTTCAAACCAAGTGAATATATTTCCTTTGGTTTAGAGAGATACATACACAAAAGATGGCACCATTTTTACTTGATTAAATGTATATGTGTGCTTTCGCAAGAGTGCTATCTTCAAGCAAAGACAGACATTCTTAGTTATATTAACCATCACTTGTTAAACCAGAGGAAAGTCTAAACCGAGGCTTGCAACAAAATTGAATGATATTTCCTTATGCAAAATTGGTTCTGGTCCATTGTTTTTATTTATATGCGATAATGGCACTCACTCAAGTTTGTAATAACACTGTCATGGCTGAAGGGAGTTTGTTTTAGGTATTATATCTATTATCTGCTTCCTCTCCCTTCTTTAAACAGAATCTCCAAGGCGAAAGTCTGTATGTGGCATGGATTTAAGAAGAAATGAAAAATCAAAAGCTCTCCTAAAACCTCACTGGGTAGGATGCTATTTTAGATTGTTTTAAGATTTTTAAATAATTCTTATTTGTTTGCCCTTGGCATTGAACATTGAATAACACAGAACGTGCCTTATTCTTAGTGGAGAATTATAAGGCTTGGAGTCCTCATATAATGTTCTATTCATTTCCTTTGCTGCCTCCAGGCAAGCCTACCTAACCTTTTGCCCAAACAAGCAGTATTTATCTAGAGCTCCCCGTCCATGGATAAATTGAGCGGTTTGGAAGTGTCTACTTTGTATCACCACCACTAGAGTGTGCTCTAGTGCCATAAGATTCGGAAGGTTTGCTGCAGCTGGTTGGCAAGGTACATGGTTGAAAGGCCTAGGAAAATTCTTTCCATCTAATTGCGTAAGTGTCCCTTGAAGTGTCTTGGTAAGACTGGATTATGTTCATGGATTTGATTAAGGTAGAACTGAAGACTTTACCTTCAATATGAACACATGACAGTATTGGGCAGAGTGCATTTTTGGATTTGAATTAGCTCCACTTAGCTCCAGTGGGGTGGCAAGACATAGTAATTCCCCCTCCAGCCACACGCTCTATCACCAGGCAATAACACTGTCAATTTACTTATAAAATAGTGTCGCTGTGGCCCAGGGCCTGGATGTACAGTGGGGTGACCTGGGAAGAATGGACTCCTGTGTGTCAGTGGTCCTTGTTGCAAGTCCCCGGCAGAAGGGTCATGACGAGAGCACAGTCTCCTCGGGTGTCCGCGCTGGAGGCCACATGTGCTCCTCCGTGTGCTTCTAACCCCTGTTAGCAGCAGCTCCCTGGCCTTCAGCACTGCCTTTTGCTTTACTTCTCTCCCCGCCCCGCCACTGGGAAAACCAGATCAGTGAGACTCTCTTCAGGCACTGTGGCCCCTCAGTTCCCAGTGACCCACAGTCCTTTTGCTCTTGGTCCTTTCAGGAACTTCAGACCCAATATCACCTCCTTCTCCTGGGGTCAGCCACCATTGCTCCCCCACAGTCTGCAAGGTCCTTGTAGCTGGGACCACCTGTCTCCCTGAGACATCTAAGTCTCTTTGCTCAGACTTCAGGGACCACCAGCTCTGACCAGAAGTAGCCTAAAACCACTCTCGCAGATGTCCCTGGGTCTGCCTGGACAGATGGAGCTTCAGCCCAGGTCCAGCCCCGAGGCCACCCTCTAGGGACCACAGCCCAGGGAGCCATGTGAGGGGGCCCAGTGTGCCTGGCTTCCTTTGCCCCCAGATGGGCCTGGATGGATCCCCAGCGCCTGTATGGGACTTTGTGCTTCCCTCTCTGTACGAACCCAAGTTAGGTCGGGAACAGACAGTATCCCAGCGCTCTTTTCAGCAAGGCAGTGGTGGCGCCTCTCTTCAGCTGATGGTTTCTCTTGTACAACAGGAACACGAGAAGGTAGCTTGGGACGTTTCAGGGACACGTCTTCTCCCTGTGCACAGTAACGTCCACCTAGCCCCTTTCAAAGCCACACCAAATAAAAGTGGAATCTAAATAAAAACAGCATCCTTGCTATATAAGTACAACTTTAAGCCAAGTCATGCGATGAGCAGCCTCTCCAGCCTCCAACCAGAGCCCCATCCATATGGACGTCCAGGAGCCATCTTTCCTCTGATGTGGTTCCTGGGCCGTCAGTCCTGGAAACCCAGGGCAGCCAGTCCCTCCCGGACTCAGCTTCCTGTGGCAAATGAGCACCCTCTGTCCTGCTGCTGACCCCAAGATTCTATCAGGACCAGAAGCCCCAAGAGGCCCCTTTTGGATACTCCACAGGCTTCTAAGAACATTCATGGAGATTTTGCGTGTGACACCAAAGCCTCCAAGCCAACTCTGACTCTTCCTTTGCTCTCTTGAAATTCCTTCAGCCTCCGTGTTTGTATGACTTGCAGACAATCTTTGATCAGAAAACAAACAAACAAACAAACAAAACAAAACAAAACGCAGAAACCCAGCCACCAACTTCTTACGTGGACAGCAGCACAATCCTGTGTATGGGAAGAGCCTGTGCCTTTTCTCCAAATTCTTCAGTGTATCAGTTGTGCGATCGAGGGAGTTTGCTCCAACTTCCTAGACCTCATTTTCCTTTTTTCTAAAGGAGAGGTGCTATGGGAACAAGGCTTAGTGCGGTATACTTCTAACCCCAAAGTGAAAATCGGCACTGCGGCCTCAGGCATTTAATGGGGCGAGCTGAGTGTGTAACGGATCAACTCATCCGCGCACCATTCTTGGATCACATTTGCCCAAACTGCCTTTCAGAAGGAAGTCATCTGTTCTTCCTTCTTGGGTTTCTCTTACTTACCGAACAAGCTGTCATTTCAAAGCAATGAAGGTTTGACAGATTTGAAAAGAGAAAGAGAATTCTGAGAGTGGCACAAAAATAAATATTTTCCTACCACAACATGGCGTTTGCACCACCGATCATGCCATAATATGTTGGCTTTTAAAAACCACTTTGATTACTTAACTGCAATTTATTCAATGTGCCATGGGAGAAGTTGGAGATATAAAGGTGAAAAACCAAAACCCAAACCACGGGGGTTCCTGTTTCTGAGCTTCTCTCATGCCACGTGGGGACAGACCCACACAACTAGGAACTGTAGAGATTGTTAAATACAATCCATTGTGCGTAATTATAGTTGCAGTCTATGATGACGAACACCGGCTGATAATCTCAGACCAATACACATACACTAATATTTGAGAGTGTTTCCTCCTAAAGCATTCTACCCTTGCAGCATCATGGCAGGAATAGAATATTGGGGAATAGCATTGGACTATAAAGCCAAGTTCCGGTTCTGCCATCAACCAGCTGTGTGGCTCAGTTGAGACCCTTACCTTCCAGGTGTCTACTTCTCTATCAGTCAAATGAGGAACTGTAACTTTCCATCAGGGAGCCCCAGAGCACGCCGATCAAAGGGGTCATTTGGGGAGCTCTGAAACGTGCAGTTTTCCTGGCTCTACCTGGAACTGCTAATTAGAATCTTTGGGGGTGGGCTCAGGAATCCACACTTTTTTAAAAGTTCTGTCACATGTTTCTGATGATCCACCAGTTTAAGGAATGCTTCGTTAGGACGCTGGCCACATCTGGCCTTTCTTTAGCCCGCCTCTTTTCTCACCCTGCTTGGAAAGGTGTCTCTCAGTCTCACCTGGTCTCCGTGAAAAACCTGCTGCCTGCTCTGGGATTTCATGACATACCCCTTTGCATCTGTGGCCTTATTAAACACACCTCTGCTCCTTCGGTGTCCTCTGTTCCTTCCTCCCCTGGGAGCCCCACACTACCCTTACTGCTTGGGTTCCTGTCCCCCGCAGCTGACTGATCCCCATGGGTGAGGTCACCTATCAGGATGAACCCAGCCCCTCTCTCACCCCCACCCCCAACCCCACACATCCACACACCCAAGCTCCAGGGCCAACCCTAGCCCAAGACAAAGGCACTCCAAATATTAACTCAAGGATTCAGTGTCCAATCAAGGGGTACAGACAAGATGGTTTCCCACTGTGGTTAAAGTGGGGGCCCTGCGATGAAATATGGGGGTCTGAACACTTGTTCCACCACTTACTGGTTGTGTGACGTGGGCAAGTTACCTAAACTCTCCATAACCCCCTTACCTCACCTGTAAAATGGGAATACGAATGGCTTCTGGCTCACAGGTTGCTGGGAACGTAAAATGAGATCAGGTATCACAGCTAACGTTTTTTGAGTGTTTGTTATGGAGCAGGCAGTGCTGTAAGCATTGTATGTGCATTAGTACATTTCGTTGGTGGAGGGCAGTCTCAAACCCGGGCAGGGAAGCTCAAAATCCACAGTCTCAGCCACTGCTCTATAATTTACGTAATAGACTTGCTGAAGTGCCTAGCATACGGTAAGAGTTGAATAAATGTTTAAAGAAAATCCAGGATCTGGGCTCTTGCTCTGTCCACTGTGACTACTCCTTTATCTTATAGTTCAACTTCAGCCAGACTTTGCATTATTTTTTAATCCCAGATGCCATCTTCCCACTTTGTCTACTTACCCAGTGCCCCCAGGACTCAGCCACCTCCTAAGAGCTTCCTTTTATAAGGCCTTCCTTCCTGACCTCGTGTCTTTAACCCCACGTGGCTTCTCTGCTCTTCTGCCATTACTATGAGAAGGACATGACTGTGCCAGCCCAATGGAAGGTGGGAGACCCACAGAAGGGACTTATGTCACATGGGTCCTCCCGGCCAAGGCCATCCGAGACCAGTTAGCAGCCAGCGGGTCCTCAGACCTACGAGCAAATTCAGCCAAGATCAGCAGTCACCAGGCGGACTCCCCCATGGTTAAATATAAACCCTTATTGTTCTATGCCGCTGAGGTTTTGTAGTGTTTTCTTACACAGCCTTACTGAAGCAATAGAGGACTGGTGCATAATTAAGTGATACCACATGGATGCAGTAATAAAGGTAGAATGTGGGGAATCCTACAGGATAAATTATCCAGTTTCTTCTTTCTTCCAGAATTCCCCAGATTCTGAAGGAAGAAATGTTACAGATTAAAGGAGACTTAAGAAACAGATGAGCCGGGGCCCCTGGGTGGCTCAGTGGGTTAAAGCCTCTGCCTTCGGCTCAGGTCATGATCCCAGGGTCCTGGGATTGAGCCCTGCGTCTGGCTCTCTGCTCAGCAGGGAGCCTGCTTCTCTGCCTACTTGTGATCTCTGTCTGTCAAATAAATAAATACAATTAAAAAAAAAAAGAAAAGAAAAGAAACAGATGAGCCAAAGGCAATATCTGGATCTTAGATGAACCTCACTCAAATAAATCTACTATTATAAAATATTTATGAGACAACCAGGGAAATTTAACACTAATAGGATAGTTGATGATATTAAGAAATTATTGTTAAATTTTAGGTGTTATAATGATAATATATTTATTTTTTTAAGATTTTATTTATTTGACAGAGAGACAGCAAGAGAGGGAACACAAGCAGAGGGAGTGGGAGAAGGAGAAGCAGGCTTCCCACTGAGCAGGGAGCCTGATGTGGGGCTCAATCCCAGGACCCTGGGATCATGACCTGAGCTGAAGGCAGACGCTTAACAACTGAGCCACCCAGGTGCCCCATAGTTATCTTTTTTTAAAAAAAGAAACCGTATCTCTGAGAGACACATACTGCAACATTTATGGATGAAATTATATAATGTCTGGAATTTTCTTTAAAAATAATCCAGTGGGGCAAAAAGTAGGGGAGAGTAATTGGTGAAATAAGATTAGCCATATATCGGTAAGTGCTGAACCTGGGTGATGGGTACTAGAGATTCATTACACTATTCTCCATAGTTCTGTGTATGTTTGAAAATTTCCATTATAGGGGTACCTGGGTGGCACAACGGGTTAGTTCTCTTACTCTTGGTTTTTGCTTGGGTCTTGATCTAGGGTCATGGGGTTGAGCCCCATGTCGGGTTCCACACTCAGCATGGAGTCTGCTTGAGATTTTCTTCATCCCTCTCCTGCTGCCCCCTCACTCGTGCTCTCTCTCTCTCAAATAAATAAGTCAATCTTTAAAAAAATAATAAAGAAAATTTCCATTATAAAAAGTAAGGGAAAAAGGAAAGAAAGAGGGAGAGAGAAAGGAAGAGAAGAAAATGAACAAACTGTTAGGGATGAGTGATGAGTCACAAAATAAGATCAGAACTAAAGACCTGTCACCAGTGTCACTTATGGTAGAACCCCAAGCTGAGCTATTAAGACCTAATTCAAAGCTGTCGATACTTCCATGTTAAAGGGAAAGCAACTATGATATGGTCTTAGATATATATGAGGAGAAACTCACAATAGAAAATGCATGCAAACAATCATCTCAAGATAAATGAGGGTCTAATAGAGTCAACAGATCCTAAAAGTGGCAGAATCCATATCCAAGGACATAAATACAATAGAGCAAGTCTCAGGACATTAAGAAAAAAATAGCAAGCATAAAACAAAAACTGGAAGTTATGAGGAAAAAATCTTATAATTATGAAATAGGAATAGGACAATAAAGAATAAGAATTAGAAATCATGAAGTGAAAAATACAGTTGATTATATGTACTATTAAAAAATCCATTAGATGAGCTTGCTAGTATAACTGAAGAAATATTTAGTAAGTTGGAAGAAGGAATTGAGTGAATCTCTCAAAATGTAGCTCAGAGAGATATGAAATGGAGAATATAAAATAGATGTAGAAACAAAGAGAAATCCAATTGGAGTTCCAGAAGAAAAGGAAAGATTTTATAATAAAGAGGCAATCTTTGAAAATATAATTGCTAATAATTTTTCAAAACCTAAAGAACAAGGGAGTACCAAGAAGAATATGAAAGCTTTATGTAGAAAGTTCTATGTCCAGCTATATCACAGAAAATTTAAAAATAATAAAGATGAAGAAAACAAAATACTAAAACTTACCAAGGTAAAAAAGAAGGCAAAACAGGTGAAAGAATGATAATTACATTGATGGATTTCTTGGCAATAGATGACAAGGGAAAAAGAGTAATAAAAGTGCTGAGGGGAAAATGATAAATCTAAAATTCAATACCCAGCTAAATCATCATTCAAAATCAGGGTGAAACAAAAAAGATAAGCATAGATCTACAGAGATTCAAGAATTACTAAAAGATACATTATTTTAAAAAAAGATGAACCCAGAAGGAGATGTCATAATGAAAGAAGAAATAATATCAAAAAAGTGTTGGTAAATCTAAGTATTGCCTGAGAAAGCACTTTATTTTTATTTATTTATTTATTTATTTTTATTTTTTTAAAGATTTTTTAAGCACTTTATTTTTTTACAAAGATTTTATTTACTTGTCAGGGAGAAAGAGAGAGAGAGAGCCAATGCACAAGCAAGGAGCTGATATGGGACTTGATCCAAGGGCTCTGGGATCATGACCTGAGTCACACAGGCATCCTGAAAGCACTTTATTTAAATATAAATACTTTAATGTGTTTGATTACATTTTTCCCTGTCTCCACTACCATTACTCCTTAGGACCGAAGTCAGCTCTCACCTAGATTACTAGTTTGGTTACTGATAACCACTTTCCATGCCTCTAGTCTTACTTGTCTTTCTTCTCCATTCTGTAGCCAGAGTGAACTCTCTATAGCATAAATCATAAAGCCCTTTGACAATTTCTTAAGAGTTTTTGGAAAGAGGTCTTAGAATTACATGTGTGAGCAGATAAAATACAACACCAGCTTGAGTTTTGTTTTGGCTGCTCTAGATACTTTTTCCTTCTCCATCCCAGAAAAGAAGTTAGATCTCTGTGTTCACTTGGCTCTGTGTTGGAGAACTAAAAAGAGAGGTTACCAGTAAGAAGACAACTCCAGGTTCAGATTTCACTTGTGACATTTGGGCTTATGAGTGATGGCTTGTCCCAGAGAGGGAGAGGAAGGGCAGATGAGCTGAGGATTTAAGACACAGAAATAGCCAGACTAGAAGGGTGAGAAAGATTACCAGAGAGAACAGATCAGATTCTTGAAGGTTTCCAAGCAGGTAGAGACCCAGGTTCACTTATTAGCAACACTTGAGACTAAGCACTGATGAAGAATGCCTATAGTCAGGTAAAGGGAACAAGGATGAGGCTACAAACACACAGAGATATCTCTTTAGTATCCAAGGGGAATATTTCTGCAGACCCAAACTTGGCACTGGTGTTGATGACATCTGCCTTCAAGGGAGAATATGGCCTTGGACAATGGGCACACCAGTAGAGGCCACCATACAGACTAAGCCCAGAGTGTTGTGGCTGTATAAGCCTCAAGACTCTCATATGACCTGGATAAAGTGGAAAGGAACCTCAATAAGGACTGACAACCAAGTGGGATAGAGACTCAAAATAAATTAAGTTTGATTTATTGAAATAAACCTTATGGTGTACATTAAAATTCCTCTGCATTCCACTTGGGTTACCATCTCTGCATGATAGCTCCCATCCCCCACCTCTAACCTATTTGGCCTCCCCCTTCACAGCCTACCCTGTGCTCTGCACTCTAGGCCCCCAGATCTGCTTACCTGAGTATACCATGTCCTCTTCAACTCCAGGTGTTTGCACACGCCCCATTCTCTCCTTCCCCCAGGCAGCCCTTATGTGGCAAACTCCAAACTTTTTCTCCACTTCAGGTCTCAGCTTCTTTAAAGCCGCCCATGTGATCCTATAATGTCCTGCATGTCCCCTGTATAGCCCTCATCACACGGGGTTGTAATGGCCAGATTATTTACTGTCTTTCACAATAAGGTCTGTAAACTCTGCGAAGACAGAAATAATGCCTACCATACGTCTAATTGTTTACCAATACACACAGTAGATAGAATCCCAGTTGATATTTTGGAGGTGAATAATAATAATGTTAGTAATATATAATTACTATTAATATAATAAAAATGTTGTTAGAAACATTTGTTGAAGTCTTTACTCTGTGCCAGCCTGGCTGCTGAGCACTTACCCTAGATTATTATTATTTTTTAAATTCTCATAATACTCCCATTTTATAAATGGGAAAAATAAGGTACAAGAAATTAAGCAACTTACCCAGCCAGTAAGTGATCATGGTGGGACTGACCTCAGGCAGTCTAACACCAAAGCCCATGGAGTTAACCACTGCCTTCTAGTCCTGAAAAGAGCATGGGCCATGGTAGGTCAGATACCACATGCTCCCAGCCTCCAGCAAGACTACCATTCTGCTGAGAGGCCCATCTCACCGTTCGTGACCACTTCGGGCAATCCGTGCATGCTGCCTGCTCACTCCCTGCCCCCACCTCTACCACTCTTGCAACCTTCCCTCATCTCTACAAACGTGTATGCTTGTGTACTACCCTCGTGTCTAGGATGTCGCCTTCTAAGGTGAAAACCTACTGAACCCATCTTCTTTCATGTGCGTGGGGGAGGAAGTTCTCATTTGTCCCTCAGCATATTTGAATCCAAATGATAATGTGATGAATGGTGCCTCGAGTGACTCATTTAGTCAGCTTATTGCAAATCCTGAGCCCAATCTCGTGATTCTGTCAAATGATGCACTCGACAAGGTGTATCCCTACAAGAAAACAAAGCCCTTTTACTGGGTTTGTGGAAAAAACAAAAAACAAAAAACAAAAAACAAAAACCCACACTGGGAATGGCATTAACTGCCAGGTCTCCCATATTCCTTCTCCTGATGCCTGATGGAAGTCTCTTGTGTTCTTCATCTTGGCTTATCTTTGGCTTCCTTTGGACTCGCTGTTACTATCCTTCCAAGGTGGGGATTCAACTCTCAGCATCCTCACCTTTCCCATCTTGGAGAGACAGGAAATAGAGACAGATCTTGGCCATCATCTAGCAGGATGTAAAGCCAGCCCCAGAATCCATGGGGCTCAGACTCCACAGCCACCCCCTCTCCCTACTGTACTTAAGTTCTCATCTTTATTGCAGCTCCTGTCCTTCAGAGAACAGCCAGTTTCCTATTGGGCTCTGTTAGCTGAGAAGTAAGGGGCTTCTCCCTCACTTGTCCCATTTCATTCCTAAGGTCCAAACAGAAGAAAGATGATCCATCTTATCCTACTTAGGCAGACAAATTTAACAAGACACTCTTCCCATGGGTCGTGAAACACTAAGCTGTCTTTTGACTCTCAAAACACTTTGAGCCAATGTTTGCCTTCTTCCAAACCCCAACTACTACTGTACTGCTATTTATCTAATGGGAAAGAAAAGTATCAGTCTCAGAAAATCATTAAAATACAGTCTGACACCTATTTTACATTTTTTTCTCCCTAACTTCCAAGGTTAGATCATCACAAGGAAACTGACAATTTTAAAGGCAACATTCCCGGGGTGCCTGGGTGGCTCAGTGGGTTAAGCTGCTGCCTTTGGCTCAGGTCATGATCTCAGGGTCCTGGGATCGAGTCCCACATCGGGCTCTCTGCTCAGCAGGGAGCCTGCTTCCCTCTCTCTCTCTCTGCCTGCCTCTCTGTCTACTTGTGATCTCTCTCTGTCAAATAAATAAATAAAAATATAAAAAAATAAATAAATAAAGGCAACATTCCCAACTTTGGTGTTTAGTGTGGCTGAATGACTAATCATAGAACTTCAGGTCAGGGAGAAGTAAAGAACAGGGTCACAGCTTGACTGGTCAATAGGGTCTTGGGTTATTGATCCTCCAAAGGATCTCCACTGCCTACATTCATAGACCACTGCATACTCCGTGATAGGTAGACTTGATTTATTTATTTTTTTAAAAGATTTTATTCAAATTCTAGTTAGTTAACATACATTATAATATTAGTTTCAGATGTACAATTTGGTAATTCAACACTTACATACAACACTATGCGTTCATCACAACAAGCACATGTCCCAGTCCCCATTCCCTATTTAACTGCCCCCCACTCTGGTCTTCATCAGTTTGTTCTCTATAGCTCAGAGTCTGTTTTACATTTGTCTCTCTCTTTTTACCCCTATGATCATTTGTTTAGTTTCTTAAATTCTTCATATGAGTGAAACCATATGGTACTTGTCTTTCCCTGACTGACTTGTTTCACTTAGCATAACACTCTGTAGTTCCATCCATGTCATTGCAAACGGCAAGATTTCATTCCTTTTTGTGGCTGAGTAATATTCCATTGTTTATATGTACCACCTCTTCTTTATTCAGTCATTAGTTGATGGACATTTGGGGTCTTTCCATCATTTGGCTATTGTAGACAATGTTGCTATAAATGTTAGGGTGTGTGTTATCTTTTCAAATTAGTATTTTTGTATCCTTTGGGTAAATACCTAGTAGTGCAATTGCTAGGTTGTAGAGTGCACCAGTTTGCATTCCTACCCACAGTGCAAGAGGGTGTCCCTTTCTCCACAGCCTCACCAAGATCTGTGCTGTTAATTTTCGCTATTCTGACAGGGGTGAGGTGATATTGCATTGTAGTTTCAATTGTATGTGGAATCATGACTTGTATGCATATAATTGAAAATATTTGATTCATTTTATCAACTACATTGAATTCATCAACATGTTTCATATCTATACTTCAGTAACTTTTCTTTAGATGTTGAAAGCCTCAGTGCTGGAACCCAGAAATAAGAAAATATACTAAGCTGAGAGTCAGGTGCTAGATCATTATTCCTGTGATTCGGAGCTTGCAAACCCTGTCACATGGAAGCTCCTTTACTGTACTAACTAAATGCCTCTGATGACTTTGGGTATGCTAGTTTGGGCAACGTGACATGCTGTACAGAAAAAGGGGGAAGAAGTTGGAGTTTGCAGAGGCATCTTGGGAGAGAGGAAGATGAGGAGGAGAGCAAGTAGGAAGCTGAGATGATGGCTGTTGGTGAAATACTTCTTTCCATTCTACTAGAACCAACTCATTTGGCACAAGTGGATTTCCATGGAAACTGGAGAGAGGGCTGAGTTTGGGCTGATGCAGCATGACAGAAGAGCTAGAGGCAGAGGAGAACATGGTGGCGAGGCTTTCCACCCTGAAATATTAGGAAGGGGTTTGGACTTCCACTGACCATGGAATTGGGTGTTTATCCAAGTTAGACAGAATTCCCAGGGAGCAAGGATCTTCCCAGATCACATCTAGGCTGCAAATGAATGCTTTGTTTCTTTCACATATTTTCATTTCTAATATATTAACTTTGAAATGGGAGTAGAAAAGTATAAGTTTTACTTGTCCTATTTTAAAATCACATCCTTGAGTATTTCTTCCAAAGGTTAGATAATAGTAATGATAGCAAATATTTATTGTGGCTCACAATGAGCCAGGTTTTGTTCTTTCTATTATTTTATTTATTATTCAGGCCAAACTTATTGAGGATGGCACTATTGTCATTCTCATTTTTTATTTATTATTTTATTTGCCATTCTCATTTTTTAATCTGAGAACCATAAAAGTTGAGAAACTTGTTGAAATTCACAAGGATAACTACTAGAGCCGGGACTATTCACAAGGATAACTACTAGAGCCATCCTTGCCTCTCGCGAGCTGCTCCCTGAACTATTATGAAAATGTTTAATGTCACATATGTGCTATAATTTCTTTCTAAATTAGCTATGTAATTATACGTCTCTTAAATTTGTTTTGTCATTTAATTTATATCTTCTTAAGTCTGGTTTAGGGAAGGATCTTCCTTAGAGTGGGTGGTTTAGATATAATCTCTTCTGAAAACAATTGGTAAAGTTAGATATCCTATGACATTTCTACTGCCAATCATCGAATACTATTTGAGTACTTATTATGTAGGTACTATGACAGGCACTGGGATAAATCCACAGTTTTAGTATTCAATATCCATATTCAATCTGATAGGTACATTTTAATATCATCTTTACATAAATCTTTTACATCTGAATGTAAAAAACTTCATTATTTGATTCTGAATTAGAACAAAGATTTAAACAACTCTAGTCATATTATTCAGGTATAAGTCCACTGGACTTTAGTACCATAATATCTGTTATGAGAGTCTTCTGTGTGGGGGCCAAATATTTTTCTTAAATGCGTATTGTGTTAATGGTTTGACTTTTCCAGCCATCCTATGTCGAATGCGTTTTCTTTGGTCAGGCAGAAGAACAAAATAATATTTGCCCCATATATCTTCTTAATTTTTGAATCAAGGGTCTTATTGGAGGGAATATTAAAGATGGCTATAATTTCTTTCCTATTCTCTTTTTTTTTAAGATTTTATTTATTTATTTGACAGGCAGAGATCACAAGTAGGCAGAGAGGCAGGCAGTGGGGGTGGGAAGCAGGCTCCCTGCTGAGCAGAGAGCCTGATGCCAGGCTCGATCCCAGGACCCTGGGATCATGACCTGAGCTGAAGGCAGAGGTTTTAACCCACTGAGCCACCCAGGCACCCTCCATTCTCTTTTATAGGTAGAGCCTAACTTCCCTTTCCTTGAATCTGAGTTTGTCTTAGTAACTTGTCTGACCAATGGAATACAGCAAAAGCAACATTCTGGGTCTTCTAAAGCCAAGACATTAAACTAAACAGAATAAAACAAATACACCTGCAGCTTCCATCCTTGCCTCTCATAATTCTTTAGGGAACTTGAGCAGCAATAAGGTCAAGTATCTCGAGAATGTGATGCTGGAGAAGCCCTATGTGGCCCCTCAAAGCAAGAGTTTCAGCTGAGCCCAGTATTCCGGCCATCCCCACCCAGGCATCAGACATGTAACGAAGGCAGCTTGGACCTTGCGGACCATGGACCTGCTGAATGCCACCAAGTGACCCCAGTCACACCACACAGAACAGGAGAAACTTAGAGCTGAGCCCTGTCCACGTTTCTCACTCATGAGATTGTGAAACATAATAAATGGTTTTGTTATATGCCACTCCGTTTTAGGGTAGTTTTGTTTTTGCTTTACTTTTTATTTTTTTAAAGATTTTATTTATTTATTTGATGGAGACAGACACAGTGAGAGAGGGAACACAAGCAGGGGGAGTGGGAGAGGGAGAACAGGCTTCACACTGAGCAGGGAGACCGATGTGGGGCTTGATCCCAGGACTCTGGGATCGTGACCTGAGCCAAAGGCAGATGCTTAATGACGGAGCCACCCAGGCACTCCTGCTTTGCTTTCTTTCTTTTTTTAAAGATTTATTTATTTATTTGAGAGAGAGAGAGTGCTTGTACATGTGAATGGGGGAGAGGGAGAGGATCTCAAGCAGACTCCCTACCACGTGTGGAGGCCAGAGGGGAGAAGGGGTTTCGATCGATGACCCTGAGATCATGACCTGAGCAGAAACCAAGAGTCAGATGCTGAATGGACTGAGCCACCTAGGTGTCCCTAGGGTCGTTTTTAACACAAAAGCAAATAACTGGAACAAAGATTTTCAAAATACTTCATAAACAAGTAATTTCTCTAATATGGTTACAATTATATTTGCAAATCAAAGCAGAATGAGTAAATGAGAAAATTTTCAAAATGTAATTAGAACAGGAACAGCACGAGGGCAGACATGTATAGGTCTCTCATATTTCAGGCTCTTCACACACATATAAGCTGCAACTCAAAGCAGCTGTGGTTTTGGCCTTTTTTCATTCTCATTTGTTCCCTTACAAATGTTTTCTTATTCTTTATCAAAGTAATACAATGCACATGGCAAAATGTATAATAGTACATGACAACTTATAATGAAAGCAGTACCCTCCATCCTGCTTCTCCCCTTCCACTAGTCTCCTTTTTCAGAGTCAACCACTTTCAGCCTTTTCTGGTTTGGGTCCTTCCCATGACTACTCCCCCAATAATAGGCCTCCAAAGCTACCTGTTGATTTATCGGTTTAAGATATTATCTCCTGATGAATGAGGAGGATAGACAGACAGACAGCATGAGGATGGGGTTCATCACTACGATCCTCCCCTCCACTTCTAATTTGGAGAGTCGTTAGGGTTCCTTGTCTAATTGTTGCTTTTGTGCCTTTAAATAGTATTCCTTTTTTATGCACTATCTTAGAATTTTGTTTAAAGAAACTGGTTCATCGAAACTTTGAAGACTGCTGATAGACATCACACTATAAAACCAAGTATTTGTTTTTGCCAAAAGTCTGGAGAAATTTATGTTCAAAAGTAAATTGGTTTCAGGAGTGAGTTTAGTATGCCATTACAGTAGATCACCAGAAGGGATTCCGAAAGGAAATTTACTTTCATGCTGAAATCTATTTTCCTTGAGTATAAAACACTTCCCTATAATCTCTTATATTACACCAAACTAAAAAGATGCAGGGACAATCATGAGTTATCACATGCCAACTCAGAGTAATATTCTGCTTAGCATTCATTACAAAACTGTCCGCTAGGGGTGCCTGGGTGGCTCAGTGGATTGAGCCGCTGCCTTCGGCTCGGGTCATGATCTCGGTGTCCTGGGATCGAGCCCCGCGTCGGGCTCTCTGCTCAGCGGGGAGCCTGCTTCCCCTTCTCTCTCTGCCTACTTGTGATCTCTGTCAAATAAATAAATAAAATCTTTAAAAAAAAAAAACTGTCTGTTAGACAACTGAGCCACAATCTCCCTTCCTTCCTGTTTTTTCATGGTGAGATGTATCACATATAGATAGGAGAGAGTGTAAAACATTTATAAATAATTTAAAGGATAATTATAAAGAGAATACCCAAGTAGCCACTGCCCAGGTCAAATACAGAAACACAGACAACACAGTATGGGTACCCCTCCCCATCACAGTCCCCCAACAACCCCCAAGGTAACTACCATTATCCCGACATCGGCGATGATTTTTATTTTCTTTATAGCTTAAAACTTTATGGATACATCTCCAAGCCATTTAGCTTAGTGAAACTTTAACTTTAAATAACTAAAATCATTCTATCTCTACTATTAAACAATTGTTTCTTTTGCTTGGTATTTTTTATGAGAGGAATCCATACTTTTCCAAAGTGGTTAACTGTAGTTGGTTCAATTCTTTTTGTTGCATAGCATGTTATTGTATAAATATACTGGGATTTATTCCTCTGTTCCACTACTGAGGGGTGCTTGGGGTTGTTCTTATTTGAGGCTCTTATGAACAACACTTCTATGAACATTTTTTTGTAACGGTCTCTGGCTTCTCTAAGAATTGCTAGGATCCAGCCTCCATATATCTTTGTCTTTCCTAGAAAAACGTGTGCTTTCCAAAGTGGTTGTACCAATTTACACTCCTGCTAGCATTTCCATTGTTCTACACACTTAATGACATTAAACATGGTTGGACTTTTATTTTTGCTAAGTTGGTAGATGTATAGTATCCCACAGGGGCTTTATTTTGCATTTCTCTGATGACTAATGAAGTTGAACACATTTTCATACTCTCACTGACAACTCTAGGTCAAATTATATAGATATCTTATAGATTTTTGATACATGTAGCTAAACTGCCCTCTAAAATGTTATAACAAATTACTTCATCACTAACACGCTATAGATTTTAAGTATTTTCAACAATTGGAAAGATCAAAAATGACGTTTGGTATTTATTTCAAATTCTTTTGGTTACTAGTACATTTGAGTGTTTAAAATTATTTTTCTAAGGCCCTGTACAGGGAAATTTATGTCTTCTTGTACCGTCCTATTGTAGATGGATTATTGGGTCGTATTCCAGGTATCTGATTTCTAATCTAAAGTCCTGAATCTAAAATTTCACAGGTATTAGTAAGATTAAGACACATCTGACTATTTTACGTGGGGCTTAGTTATAATAATGACTTCTAAATGACAATTTTTAAGGAAGATTTCAGTGCATTAATGTCTGTGAAGATGCTGCAAATGTTCAGAAAGAATAAAACAAAGGGGAGAGACTCCTGCTTCCACAAAGGTGGAGTAGACACACTTTTCTCTATTCCTCTTGCTAAGTACAAGTAAACATTATATGTAAGACAATGATAAGACGACTTCAGGTGGAGAGAAGAATCCAGACCAGATAGGAGCCTCAGAAGTTGAAGAACAACATGCTAGTGAGTTCCCTGGGTTTTCTTTTTGCCTCATAGATCCTAGATTGAATGCTAGAGAAGCTGACAAGCCAGAGATGCTGATTGGCACAGACCAAAAAAGCCCCAACAAAAACGTGCTCTTTCTGGTCAAAGAATAGGGAAAATGTCAAGACAGATATGTTAAGAAAATAACATCTCGGGCGCCTGGATGGCTCAGTGGGTTAAACCTCTGCCTTCAGCTCAGGTCATGATCTCAGGGTCTTGGGATCGAGCCCCCGCATCAGGCTCTCTGCTCAGCAGGGAGCCTGCCTCCTCCTCTCTCTCTGCCTGCCTCTCTGCCTACTTGTGATCTCTGTCAAATAAATAAATAAATAAAATAACATCTCTATTAGAGCCAAAAAGCAAAGAAAAAACTGTGGCCCCAGCCCCTACACAGCAAAGGTTCAGTAGGGACCTAAGCTTCCGTCCTCTCCAGTGTCCCCAAATACCCACCAGGGTGATGTTGGAGAAGGCGGGGGAAGGAGCCAGAACTTTCATCCTGGCTGGGTCGTAGTGGGGCCCCTCATCTCCACGGTATCAGTGGAGACCACGTGGGGAGCCCAGACTTCCACCCCCACCCAGCAGTAATGAGCTGTCCCTCTCTCTCTCTGATAGGATGGTATCAGATGGGCCTAAAGGAGAGTCAGGATTTTCACCCGCAGCCCCAAAAAAGGAGGTCACTTCTCTGCCCTGCTTCCTCCTCGCTGTGGAGTCAGCAGAAGCCACAGGGGAACAGTAATAAGATGCTCCTACCCCCACCCCAGTCCTCCCCCCAGCTAGGGGGTATCAGTGGAAGCCTAGTGGAGAGCTGGAATGTCCATGTCTGCCCAGCTGTACCAAGCCATTCCTTTAGGTGTCTACAGAGGCTAGGTGCTGGTCAAAGGTGCCAGGAGACTTGGATTTCCTTGGGGACCTAAGAGGGTAATGATCTTTTTTTTTTCCTTTTGTTTTGCTTTCAAGAGTCCCAGAGTCAAATCTGGTATACCATAGGCCTACACATTCATGTATTTACTTTCCCTCAATCTGATCTTCTATTTCTGATGTTCTTTGGATGAATCACCTTGGCTTGGCTACGTTCTTCAGTTTTTCAATCAAACACTAATCTAGGTGTTTTTGTGAAGGTATTTTGTAGCTGTGATTAAAGTCTGCGACAATTGACTTTATGACAGGGAGATTATCCTAAATAATCTGGGTAGACATGATTCAATCAGTTGAAGGGCCTTCAGAGCAGAGCTGAGGATTCCCTGATGAACGAGAAATTCCACCTGTAGATAGCAGCTTCACCCTTCCCCCCACCCCCTACCCAAGACTTCCAGCCTGCCCTTCCTGATGACCTGCCCTAGGGATTTCATACTTGCCTAGCCAGCCTCCACAAACACAAGAGACAATTTCCTGCAATAAATTTCATAGCACCCATGTACCTCCTTTTGTTCCTCTGGCTGAACCCTAAGTGGTACTCATATTTTCCTAATTTATAATATGTATTACAGTAGCTGTCTCTAACCCACTGTGGAATGAACCAGAGCATGTATAATAGGTATATGTTCCTTATATATTTCATTTTCTCCTCAAGGGTTAAGTTTAATTGTTATGCGTTCCATTAATTTCCCTCCTAAACGCTAATGTTTTCATCCTTCCTCTTCTTTCTTCCTTGGTTCCATCCCCTCAAGCCTCCCATCTTTACTTCATTACTATCTCTCTCCAAATATTCTCTTAAATTACAAAAAACTCATTTGACACTTCAATCCCTATGAATTCCCATACCACTTCTCTCTCTCCCTTCGCCTCCACACTTCCATTTCCTCATTTCCTAGCCACTACTGCATGGTTTCCGTGTCTACAACTCTACTGAAACTTACCCCCTGAACTTTCAAGGTTCAAATACTTCCAACTCACCAAATCTAACTACAGCAGCACCTGCTAGTTGCATTCTGATATCCATTCTCCCCTTCCTCCTTGGTAATAGAATCCTGAAAAACCATCTAGCCTCAAACGTACATTTCTCAACTGCCTTTTCCCCTCGGAGTGGCCTGTTACTCAACTGTGACCAATGAGATGTAGCATTATTATACAATGGCATTTCCATAACCCTCTTTAAAAGGATGGGACACTCCCATTGTTTCCCATCCTTTCTCTTTCCTTCTCAAATACAGATGAAATGTCTGGAGCATTAGCATCCATCATGGGTCAAGAGATGACCTTCAGGACATAAGTTGAGAAGGATGGGGCAGAGAGATAAGAAGAAGCTCAGTTTCTTCCTTAAGGACACAAGAGAGTTGCCAAATCAATGTTGGACTGACTGCTTTCAGACCCAAATAAGAAAATAAATGCCTGCATGTTGAAGACACTGTAACGGGAGTCCCTGTTACCAGCTGCTAAATGCAATTCCCTAATGGATACACCAGTAGTCTCTCATTGTGCATGTATCCCTCCATTACACCAACATTTGTTAAGTACTATTTTGTGCCAGTCATCATTTTAGGCATGGCATACAGCGCAAATAAGACAGGCAAAATGGGCCAGGTTTGAAATGTTGTTTAGATACATAAATAGGGAACTCGCAGTGCAGTTATTTTCTTTTAAAAGCAGCTGCTTAAAGGAAAGGATGGCAGTGTGTAGTTTTGAGATTTATTAGACTACATTTGCTACTTAAAATTTCAATAAAATTATTTTGGGAAAGGACACAGAAAAAGGAAAGTTAGTCTACAAGTGAGCCCTGGCCCCCTCCAGTGTTTGGCGGTCTGACAGAAGCAAGGCAGGGGCAGAGAGGCCAGTGGTACAAAGAGCCAAAGCAGTATTGTCTCAGGGAAGCCTGGAGGAGATGGTGCTCCAGGTGGGAGCGAAGCATCAGCGCACATCTTGAGAGGCAGAGCCGGGCGCAGACCGAGAACTGGCCCAACTTCATCCTCGAAGGAGATCAACTGTGAGGCTAACAAAACTTCAGTTTCACGGCCTGTCACTAGCAGGGGCTCCTTCCAATGCCTGTACCTAATTTTGTATCTGCAGTTTTGTATTCTTTTGCTCAGATGATTCTCCAAATTGTATGAACTCAAGCCCCACAAAACCTCGATCTGGCCCTCTTCACGTCCTTCACCCCTCTGTGACAACCTGACCACATAGCCTGCACCGACACCTTTTCTTCCTGAACTTCTTGGGACACGTTACCCTCTGCTACTGTTCTCTCCTCCACGCCTGCCATTCTGGAAATGAAGATAGGGGCTAATACTTGACCTTAACCTTGTTCTTGATACACTGTGCCTCGGTGAACTTATTCATCCTTCTCATCCCTACAGGAGAACTCCCAAATTCCTACTTCCAACACTGATCTCTCCTACCCATACATGGGCAAAGAATTATGCCCTTTCAAAAATAATTTGCCATGATAAAAATGTATCTTTTTATAAAGCTCAGGAGCAAAAGATGAAATGGACATGCTTGGCTCAGTCAGCATGAATCACTGGCATGCTCTTTCAAGAAAGAAATAGAAAGCAGCCTGTGTTAGCACGATGGAAGTCAGTTTTTTATAACCCTAATCTGCAAAGTGACATCAGTCACTCATGCCTTATGCTCCTGAGCGCTCTGGCCCCCACACAGGGAGAGGATCACATACAGCAATCAATGCTCGCAGTCCAGGGATCATTGGGCACTAATTTAAAAGCTGCCTACCACACGGCCCCTCACCTCCAGGAACCCCCAGTATGGCCGAGAAAGTATTATGTTAAGTACTTGAGAAAGACAAGGGCCTTGCCGGCACAACCACCTATCTCTGTAGGTGTATGTCACTCTTCAGTTGAGACACTGTGTTCCCATCAGAGTACTTGCGACATGTTCCAGATTGTCACTAATCTTCGGTGTATTTGGAGAAGCATTCCGCAGAGGATGCCCAACTCCCCTCCCACTTCAGAATAATTACTATAATAATGGAAAACGTAAGCTTAAAAATCTTACTAAGAGCCGTGCTGTGTGGTTGTCCGACAGTCCCCGTTCTTTCTCGCCTCGTAGCTCTGTACAGAGTACAGTGTCTCCGTTTCACTTGTCATGCTGTGTCAAGGCTCTACTGCAACAGCCCTGTTCATTAGAGCAGGAGACAACTTGAGCAGGATATAAATTACTAGCATTGACCCAGACACTCAAGTTTCTCAACTCATCGGTTGAGTTTTCCTCGTGGCATAAGGAAAAAAATAGACCAACGAGCGTACTTTCATCTCTCTGGAAGCAACTCTGCGACTTAATAATTCGCACACGGGATCGTCATGAATAGTAGTGAACAGGCGATGGGTGCGACGTACCGGCCTGCTTCGCTCCCACCGTGCGCCCGCTTTGCGCGGCGCTGGCGCGATGCGGGCTCGGGCTCTGGACCGCAGCCCCCCTCGTGTAGTTCCACCCCACACCAGAGGGGGCAGAAGCGGGCCCGGCGCACCCCGGTTTGCGACCCCGCTCTTTCTCTAGCAGGCCCGACCAAGTCAGTGTGAGGTGGGGGGGGGCGTACATCGGCAGCCCCGGGCCAGGGCTTCCTATCTTAAAAGAAGGCTCTTGCTCGTGGTGGGCGACTGTAAAACACATTAGAACCCCGTGGGTCCCACCGCGTGGCGCGCTACTCGGGAACCCCCGGCCGGCTCGTGCCAGGCGGGCCGTGCCCTCTCCCCGCGCCCGGCGGAGGAAGGTGCTGTCCGGGGAGAGAGCGGACGCCCGACCCGGAAGCCGCTGCGCGGGGTGCGCTCGCCTGTCGCTGGGGAAGCTCGGGGCTGGCCGAGTCATTGGGCCCGCCGCGGCCTCCTTCCCCGGGCCTCACGGGCCCATGGGTCTCCATGGCGACGTCAGGGGCCGGGCCCGGAGGCGGGCAGCCCGGGTGGGGCCGCGGCGCTCTGGGGGCCTCCGCGGCGGCGTGGCCGTGTTCGCCGCCGTGGCCGCCGTGTTCACCCTCACGCTGCCCCCCTCGGTGCCGGGGGGAGACTCGGGTAAAGTATCTCAGGGCCGCCCTCCCGCCCCTCTCCCTGGTGGGTCAGCTCGCTCCCCCCGCTCCACCCGCCCGTGCTCCGTGCCGGGCTCTGCGTGCCAGGACCACCTTCTGTTTTCCATTCCCGTAACTGGTGTCTATAGTTCTCCGACTTTGAAGAAGGGACTGGCTGGTTTCGCCTGGTGGGACTTAGCGACCTCTGCACCTGGCCAGGTCATTTTTCGGGACCCGAGTTTTTGCTTTCCATTCCCTTTTAGCCCACCGATGTTACTTACTGAGTCCTCATTGCGTTCCAGACAAAAGGGGTCACAGTGGTGGGGACCGAGTATCGCGGGGAGTGTTCTAGGGCGGCTAGAGACTGTACACACACTACTGACCAAACAGCGACGCACTGTCGGAGGGAAGGTGGGATAGACGGGGGCGTGGGGCAGAGTGCCTCCTCCGGAACCGCCAGTCGGGAAAGGCCTCCGAACGCGGTATTTTAGTGGAAACCTGCATGTTGAAAAGGAGCCGGCCACGCCGAGTATTTGAGGGAGAACGCTTAAAAGAGTGGAAGCCAGTTGTGGCTTAAAGCAAGCTGCTTCTGTTAAAAAGAAAAGTGCGGACCACTGAGAGCACATCAGCAATTGTTCCCTATTTGTTACAGTATTGTTACACGTTTGGGCTGAGGAACAAGAGCCGGGGTTCGTTTTTGGTTTTGTCTTGCTGGCAGGTTAAGTGCCCATCCGATAATGCCAGTAGTGCTGGGGGATCTATAGATTGAAAGAATGGAGTGTACTAGTTATGTCTTGCTTCGTAACAAGATGGCCCCAAAGTTAGTGGCTTAAAACAGCAGATGTTTGTTATGTCACCTTTCCTGTGCATCAGGAATCTCGGCGCAGGTTAGCTGGGTGCCCTTCCTCAGGACGGGGTTGTTGTCATGGGTGGGCGGGAGCTGCGGTCTTCCCAGGGCTCATCTTGGGGGAGGATTCAAGCTTCTCACCTCAATCCCGTTCTTTGCCACGTGGGTCCCTTGGGAAGCCGACTGTTGTGAAGAGAAAGAGATGGCACCTTCATCTCCCACGTCTGTCATTTCCCGAACCGAGTCGTGGAAGTGATTGATAAACCACTGCCCCGTTTTATTCTTGGCAGTTCGTCTGTAAATCCAGCCCACGCTCACGGGGGAGAGGATTATATAGCGAGAACACCAGGAGTTGGGGGTCACTGGGGGGGGCCATCTTCCCGGGCTAACTTCTAACTGAGGCTTCTTGATGTTCCTTTTATAAATCATTGCCTTTATTCTTTCTTTCAAATCCTACTGAACAAATAGGAAATGTGTTTCATTAGTATAGTTGGAAATGGAGTTACTATGTTTCCAAGGCTTACATTAAATAATAGAAATACCTATAGTTTCGAGAGTTTTGACAATGGAGAGCATTACTTAAAGATTGAGTAGTTCTGTACCTTGAGAGAAAGAAAGAAAAAGAGAGGAAGGAAGGAAGAAAACATTGACAGTTGCTTACCATGGTTCTTTCAGCCTGAAGTTTTGGGTGAGATGAATAAAAATAATTAACACTTACTGAGCACTTACTATAGGCCAGGCACTCTTCCAGGTGCTTTACATGTATTGTTTTAATCCAGTTCTTAACCCCCTGTGAGGTAGGTACTATCAGTATCTTCCATCCAAAACTGAGGCTAAGCTGTGTCCAGAATCACACAGCTAGAAAGCAGGGGCAGTCGAGGAAAGAACTCAGGTAGATTGACTTTAGAACATACACTCTCTTAACCTCTGCTCTAAGTTCTTTGTTAAATCTGTCATCCCATATATAGTGTTATTTAAAATCTGTGATTGGTGTCTTTATTAATACTGTTATTTTTTCCCAGTAGAATAAAGTTACTTATTTACATTAAGGTATCAGACTCTTTAGGTATTCTGATTTGTTTAGTGTGATGCTAAATAGTGGTTACATCTAATATTTTGGTGTTTGTTGGGAATGATAAACTTTTTCAAGTATTGCCAGTAAAATTTGTATAATGATATCTTTGATAATCTTGTTTATATGTTGAAGGTACTGTCCTCCTTGAATGTTGTGGTTTTTTTTTTGATCAATAAACAGAACGCATCTCAAAACCAATATAAAGTATGTATTTTTCTTCTTGATGAGTCTTAAATTATGCTCCATAAATCTATCACATTGGGTAGCCTTGCCAAAATTATTTTTTACATTGTTTGATGCACAGTTGGTTTATGGGTGGGAACACTCATGATCCTTTGGAGGAGAGTATAGGAATCTCGCCTCTACATCATTTGTTATACTTGGGAAAAATAAAGTAGCCTATTTATGTGTTTATATATTTTAAGGATACTGTCTAACAGACTTGATAGATGAGAATATAGTTACGTAATTAATATTAGAAAAAGTTCAACACAGAGGGAGCTGGTTTTTGTAAAGGTTAAGCATCTGCTAACAATTCTGAGCTTGCCACCCATTTGCATCTCAGACAGAAAAACTGTAATTCTCAAACTTGAATGTACCTCAGAATTGCCTGGGAAACTTGACCTTCAGTGCCAGAGGGTCTTAATATAGGTAGGTTTGGTCAAGGAATCTTCATTTTTAAAAAGAATCCAGGTAATTCTGGTGCAGGTTGTAATAGGACTTAACTTTGAGGAAGCCGTAGGTTAAGAGGTGGGAGTAACCATATCCAGGAGGCTCGTTTTCCCCTCCTAGTCACATTCTCTTTTCTCTTTATTATACTCAATTTTAAGAATAATGTTTTCCCTTTAGCTTTTTTCAAGGATATATTTATAGACGTTGAACTGTAGCTATCTTCCCTATTTAGATTTTAGTTTTAACATTTGATAAGAGGAGTGCCCTTCCTCAGGGCACCGAGGTGATGGAAGTTTGTCACATTCCTGATTTTTATAACTACAGAAATTCGGTAAAGAGTAACAGCATTACGATTTTTTAATGGTAAGAAGTTAGAGAAAGTAGGGTATTTTTCTTAATGTTAAGTGCAATTCTAAATACATTTTACATGGTGGAGAATAAACCTTGACTTTGAAAGTTTGAACTTAACTGTGTTTCATCATACCAACAGAAATACCAAAAAGCTGATTAAAGCAGTTTGGGACTGAAGACAAGCTAATCCATTCTGGATAAAATGTCTGACAGTAGTTACAAAGGGAAGTTAGTTTAAATATTTTTAGACCATAAACTATTTCTTTAAAGAAGTCTATTAAGATACCGAAAGTGCCTTTGGTTTCCAAAATGCTCTTGAATATGTCCAGAAAACTTGAGGGTATCCTTGAGTTATCTAACTGACTTAGATAAGTAGTATCTGTCTTTGGGTGCCCTTATGGGGCTTCCATGACACAAGCAGTCATTCACCCTAAGATAGGGGTGTCTGAGTAGCAAGGATGACAATATGATTTGTCTTAACTGTCAACCTCTGTATGCAGGACTTGAATTAGTTTCTTTGTGGGACCAGAGGAGGAAGAGGTGGTGGTGTCTTCGACAGGCCCCTGAAATGGATAGGATAATATTTTCAACTTAGAAGAGACAGAAATGAAAACAACTAACTAGAATATAAAGCAATCTAAATGAGTGCTAAATAGAGAAGTTAGAGCAGGTTCTATGGAGGAGGAAGAAGTGATTAATTCTAGTGGGGGAGGCTGGGGAGGGGTGTGTATAAGGAAAGGTGTCACTGAGAAGGTGGCAATCGAACTAGGCTTTGAAAGATTTAGGAGAGAATACTGGGTGAGAAAATGAGTGATAAGAGGTGCAAAAGAACCATTCCAGAGGAACAGTGGGTAATCAGATTTGACTGAAGCAAACATAGGTTTCACTGATCTATGCCTTAAAAAGGGACCTTGGAGCCTTTAGAGGGCTGAGGAATGTGAACTTCATTTAGGAAGCAGAGAGCAGCCATTGAGAAATTTTGGATTAGTGATGACAATCCAACCTATTTCGGGGAGATGGCATGGCAAGAGGTGATTTCAGTAGGAAGATGAAATAGAAAACTGGCCAAAGCTCTTGCTGTCATCCAGGCCAGAGGGTAAAGATCTACATCGTGGCTGGGACCTAGAAATTTTCGAAGAGCACTGATACCCATTGAAGGGTAGAAAATGGACATTAATACATTAACTAATAAATACTAGTAACTCTCATAAGCCCATCAACACTGATTTCTTACATTGTCCTATACTGCAGTGTACAGGAATGAGTCATAAATAGTCCTTGTGCTCTGGATGCTTAAAATATTAACAAGTAGACATTGAATTACTGCATCGTAATTTTAGAAATAATCACGGATGGTGAGGAATTACAAGGACTATGTAAATAATATAATGATTTAGTGGTTTGCAAAAATATATGGTAGTCAGCTTACCAAAATAACTTGGAGCTAATAAGTGCTTGGCAATTATTTAAAGATACCCGACATAATCAATGTAGAGAAGGTATTCAAATGCCAGTTTAGGGCAGAATGGTACATGTTACGGAGTGTCCACGCCTCAGAGGTCTGCACATTTTACATTATCATAAAGTTGCATCTTTGTAGACATTTTTATACTAGATTCTTGAGGACCATTACAGCATATTACACTAACATTCTATGAGAAGTTTCTATGTTTTTGCAAGTATGCACAACTTTTAGGAAGGAAAATAAGCACTTTTTAAGAACCAGAATTCACCTATGTTTCCACTGACCAGTTATTAAAGACTGATACAAAGATCATTTGTTCAGTAAGACCTAAGGGAGAAAATATCCTTAGACTATTTCATGCTGTTAAATCTCTACAGATTTACAGTTTTATCCAGTCAAATTAATGCAAAACCCCAGTGCAAGCATTTGGATTTTGAAAACTTTGGAGGAGTGTCATTTTCTAATAGTAATTATTGGTTTTACATTATTTTTTCACAGGGGAACTGATCACAGCCGCACATGAGCTTGGAGTAAGTATTAGTTTTATTGTTTAATCAATGCTCTCATTAACAGTTTTAGGAATTAAGAAAGTTTAATTAAGCATGGAGTAAAGTAGATTAATTTATTTTCAAACCCCAGTTTTTAGTAACTTATAAGTACAGTACGTGACAATTTACTTTAAGTTTTAAATCCAATTAAACTAAATTATAAAGCAAAGCCTTTACTATATGTACAGTAGCTAGCTTATTATCACCCCAAATTTTGTATAAGCTATGGAGAATAAAATAAATCGGGTTAACAGTTTTAATAAGTTTATTATTTAATAAACTTTATTATGGTTCATGATCCCTTTAGGCAAGACCTTAGGACTGTCAGCATGGTGGTAATCCGATAGCGGTGTGGTCTTTCAACTTTCTAACCAATACGAAATTTCAGAACCTGCTTTTTTTCAATAGCCTTTTAAATGACCCTAATGTACTGTGAACCCAGAGAACAAACTGCTTAAGAACTGACAATGAAATATGTCACCCTTTCTCTAGGTGACACACCATGTGATAGACGTTGCCAAATCCGCTAAAGAAAATATTTATTTGTATTGGTACAAAAGGATTACAATAGAAAACCACTGTTCAAACATGTCGTCCTCGCCTCTTAGTCTTTATACTTGCCGGAGCAAAGGGCTACTTTGCAATTAAAGTCAGTGTGACTCTTGCGGAAGTGAAAACCTTCTAACTCGCTGATTTTTCCATAGGTTGCCCATCCTCCTGGCTATCCTTTGTTCACGCTGGTGGCTAAACTGGCAATCATACTCTTTCCTTTTGGTTCAGTTGCCTACCGTGTCAATCTCCTGTGTGGCTTTTTTGGAGCAGTAGCTGCGTCATTACTTTTTTTCACCGTTTTCAGGTAAAGTAGTTGATGAGTTAATATTAATCTTGGCTAATTGGAGACGGAGCGTTCTGATGGCCTAGGTACATACATTAAATGAAACCCCAAAAACAAGACTCTTTCATTGCTTGAATGGTTTTTTCCTAATCACTGCTGTGAATTCACTTTCTTAATTTCCAGTAATTTCATACGTACTTGACCCCTCAGATGATTACACAGTTGGATGTGCTTCCTGCAATGGGGTCAAGGTGTCACCAGTTCATTATCACAGTTCTAGAGTTAGGCAGAACTAAAAGGGTTTGTCATTTTATGAAGAGGCAGATGGGCCAGTTTATTTCAACAATATGAAGTTCCTTCCCATTTTGGGAAATGGTAAATATCATTTAATTACTCACAGTGTTGCTGATGGGCAGCTGCTTACCAGGTCCAGAGTTAATGCCTAATTATATTGTATTCTAAATATATGCATCTGTATACTCTTTGAAATGAGGCTGTTAACTAAGGAAATCAGTTTGGGATATGGTTTTGGTAAGGTTTCAGTTTGTTGCCTTATAGCTGTAGGGAAAGTATGCAAATTAGACCCCACTTACTTCATTGATGGAAGATTTTCTTAGTTTGGAAGGCTACCTTGCTTTTACAAAAATGGGTCATTAGTTTAGGACGTTGGTAAACTTCTTTGTCTTTGCTGCTCCTGTCTCCTTCATTCTTAACCAGTCTAACCTATGCCTAAGGAGAGTACAGTAAAAAATACAAGTTATGCTTTCTGCAAAGGGAGAACCAAATTAAAACAATTTTTTGTATGCAAATATAATATAATTTGAATAGACAATTTCAAATGCCATTTTTGGAGACTAATGTTTTTATTTGCGTTAGTCATAAAATTGCCCTTTGACCAAATTCTTTCTAAATTTCCTTTTTAATTATTTATAAAAGGGTAAAAGTTAACATAATTTTAACCCTAAAGCTTACTTTTAAATTTATTTGTGGAAAGCTTTCAGATTCAAATATTGTAATTGTTGATCATTTACTACATTTGTATCTATATTATTTAATTCATCTTATTTCAGTCTTACAGGTTTTCAGTGATAGCCAATCTTTCAGTATGAAATGATGAAAATAGTATCTCTGCTTGGATTGATTAGTATTATGAATACTTTCTTTTTCTAAGTAATTAGAATAATCTTTAGAATTGTTTTTCCTGAATCCTATAATTAATAATCTGTTGTTATTTCTATGGAGAGAAAAACTGATCTTTAAAAATTTTAAATATATAGGTTGAAATGTAGAACTACTTGTCTTGTATTGAATGTGTGAATTGATAATCTTCACAAGATATTTAAGACAAAGGCATTTAAAGAAAATTAGTACTTGTATTTATCTTGGTAGTTCATCTGTAATTTATTTTTTATTTGTTATTTTTATCTGTATTTTAGAAGATCATTTCTATAACATTTAAATGCCTTAGGGCTATCAAAAGCTCTTATGCAAATAATTTGTTTTCTGAGAAAACTTTTCCATGTTTTTCAATATATTAATTGGTGATACCATTCTACATGAAAACCACTATAAAAATCATACATAAAAATCATGATTTTACAGAATCCAAATAGCTTTGGACAATAATTTTCCTTTGAGTTGTCTACATTTTAAAATAGCTTTTATTATCCTCCATGATTGTAATGGGTTTTAGATTAGCACACTTAACCTGTGACCCCCTTTTTTTAAATACAGTCTTAATGGTAAATTTGTATATTTGCTGGCATAGGCTTTAAATCAAAAACCCTTAATATGACTAAACTGGATATATGAGTGGTTTAAGAATGTTTGAGTAATATTGTGCTTGGGAAAGTTGGGAAAGTTGCTTTCTTTCAGAAAAGGGATCTCACAATATTATCTCTTACATACATTTTAATATGAAAATACTTCATTATTTTGAGTACAAATAATTGACAAGGTACATGTCCTCTGGGAACAACCCAGTTCAAGTGGCAAATCTGTTTTGTCAAACAATAGACACCCTTCAGGAAAGAGCAAGCCATCTCTATGGTAATAGGACTAACAGTAGCCTATTGATTGAGTGGAAGAAGACATTATACAATGTCAGCTGGCTTGTTACAATTTCATTTGTTGTATGACCTGAACTTAACCTTTAAAACCTTTCTTCTGTGAATATAAACCCAACAGCAGGACACAGTACCTGTGCAGCCATTACAGTGACAGCTTTTTTCCAGCCCAGCGTATAGTAAATGTATTCCTTTACAGGTTGCCTCCTTTATTAGAGTTTGTTGAGGAGACATTTTACTACTTTATTCATTGACAGGCCAAATCATCATTCCATTTTGTTGTGGAATATTGAAGGGTTTTGATCCAGGAAACAGTTTGATTCTTTCTCTCCCCCATCACTTCAGAGAACATTACTGTACACGTAGGATTAGCGCTGACTGGTGCGCAGTAAATTAATTCTTTTAACAGGTTTAGGTTTTTTTCAGGTAATTGTTCCCATGGCATTCACTATATTTAGCTCTTGGGGTGGACATAAAGACCTTCTGTACCCTTTAAACAAAGATTGTATTTTAAAAGCAAATTTCTGTTTAAATGTGTTGATGTAAAAAGCTCCATTTTTTTCAGTAAACATGACTTAGATTGAAAGCAATTTATTCGTTGCTTCCAATTACTATGTAATTTTTGCCTTCCTTGCATCTTTCTCTTGCTTTTAAGAGCCATAAGATGTCATTAACACTGCGTTTTTTGTCAGTCTTTCCTAATGGTTGACAAGAACTCGTATATATTTGCTTCGCCCTAATGTAGGAAAGCATAGGATTAAAACAGCACTTTGAAAGCTGTATGCGTCGCTATACTTTATTGAATTAAAAATAGTCAGATTATGGCGTTAATTTATATATTGTCTCCTTCAGGGGTATTTTTCAGCATTCACAATGTGAAGGGAGTTTAATACATTTCATTTATATGAAATAGTACTCATTTTATTAACGTGTACATCTGTGTTTTTAAGACTACCTAACCACAGGGGTTTGTAGGAACTGGGATTTTTCTCTTTTAAGGCCATTGAAGTAAATGATTTTTTAAGTTTGATGGTACAATACTTTAAGTGTCATTTTGAAATTCACAAATCTTAATAATACGAAATTTTAAAAGTTACAGGTCAGATAAGTCACGGATATGAATGTGATTTAGCATTGCTTAGTATTTGAATTTCAAACTTATTTTCTAAGCAACCTCAGACTAAGTTCTATATACTTAATAATGGAGGAACACTGAAATTACTGTCTCGAAACATCAACGTGCTTCCATTTCTTATGCTCTGGTATCACTAAAAGAGAATGGAGTATGTTGATAGCATTGTATAAAAATTCTTTACCTCAGGGAGGATTTAAATTGCTTCTGATCTCAGATGAGGGCATATCTTGTATCATTTATTTTGGTAGGTCAAGGGCAGGGAATCTATTCTCAGTAGGCTTGAGAATCAGCGTATCCTTTCCAAACTATTATGGGCCAAATGGAAGTATGGAAGAATTCATTAACAAATGTTTGTTGTGAATCGAAAGTAGAACTATTTTAGTTTTTATAACCAAAATTCAGCGTTTACTTAAATTAAGACAAAGTTACTAACCATTGAATAAACAGTTTTTCAGGTATTTTTTTCTAGAAGGTACTGTTCTAAGAAACTTGCATTAAAAAACTTTCTAACACCGTTAACATTGTACAGGAAGAAATCAGATCTCTTAATGTCCACCAGGTTACCTAGAATATATGAATGTTAATGATAATTGAAGGTATATTGAAACTATGCCTGCTCACTACAAAGAACAGACAACCAATTGCAGTGATATTTAAATACCTTCTGGCAGATCATTTTGTGCCAGTATTTTACCTATGGGGTAAGTATGGGGTTTACTTTATTTTTTATAAGTTACATAATTCTAAACATTATGCTGCTGCCAAAAATTAATTCGATTAAACTTTCGGAAGAGGAATATTTGATTCTGAGTGCTGTGTCTGCGATTCTTAGAGCTCCAGCTAAGATTCCATTCAATAAAGAATAGGAAATTAAAATGCCATACCTTAGAGAATGTAGAATCTCCTGCTTAAAGGACATTTGGATTTTCCAGCTCAAAGAGTATTTTAGATTATTGCCATAGAGAATAATGTCAAGCTCTTCCTAATTTCAGAGGTAACTATGCATAAGTAACAAATAGTCACCAAGTTTTTGTAGTTGAAGAAGAATGGAAAGTACTGGAGCATTAATTTCCATTCAGGGGAATATCTGTCTTGATCCCTGGTTAATTGATCACATATTTCTCTCAAACTTGTCTTAAAATTGCATTGACTCAGACTGGTTAAGCATATTAAGAGCTTGGTTCATTTGCATTTTCTTCTAAGTAGAGGGACATATTAGGCTCAAATAGCAGCACTTCATTCTGAAGGGGGGAGAAAAGCAGGGCAAAAACTCTTTTTTAAGACTGTAGAGTCTTTTCTGACAGCTAGTCAGAGTTAGAATTAGTTCAAGGAAATGTTAATAATGCACTGCCTGGCCTAATCCCTTTGATATCACCAGGTATCCTCCTGTTCATGGGTTAATTGCTTTAAAAGCGAAGGCAATATTCTGAGCGGTGGGCCGCTTCACCTTTTCACAGCTGTTACCATTGAGTGACAACTAAATCCCATGTGTAAGATGAGGAAGAGCTCAGTCTCCAATTGGGAGAAAATTTATGTAAACCACAATCCCTTCAGAATGTGCGGAAGTCATAGACTTTCTTGATTTACTCTGCTTTTCCCAGAAAGCTCTATTGTTCACTTTCCTAAGTCCCATCAACCCTTTGTAGCAGACTATCACAGCGGCAGCAGATAGCTTGAAATATATAAATGCTATCATAGCTCTGATTAATAGCAGTGCTTATGAGTCAAGTCTGATAACAGTGCAGCTCTCCACTCAATTTCAGATACTGCTAATGGAATCTGTCTTCTCCAATTGTAATATGAGAAGGCCTAATTTGCCATGGAGCTTGGAGCTGTCACCAGTAGGGGATTGTGGGGTCAGATGGGAGCTGCCAGGTTTTTGCCCTGCAGCTTGTATCTCTCACTTTGAATAGAGCAGCCCCCTGCCTGCCAGTTAGCTGATAGGCCGCTGTGGGGTTTATGCCACTATATACAATAGGAAAGGGCTACATAGGCTGACTTTATAATTGTGAAGCTAGCTCATATTTCCACAGCTACTGTGCTGCATAATTTCTAATAAGTGGTTTTAACAAATGTCAGATTATGAAAAGTTTCCTCAATTACAAAAACTTATAAAACATTCAAATGGCTAAATCTGTTTCCTGCCGAGATTTTGCCACCGGAACTAGGCATCAGTCATTACGGCTATGATATTTCTTAAAATTACAAATAAAATTCTAGATCGTAACTCACCTAGATGGGCTGCCTTGCAGAGCCATAAAAACAGAAAGCGGTCTTAAGGAACTGATGTACCAGGATCTGCTTCATAACTTTGCTTGATAAGACTACTTAACATTAAGTCTCTGTTTATCGAGTTGGGTAGTGTTGCTGATGCAAACTGTTCCATACCCTCATTCTGCTGATTTTAGTTATTTGGATCTTTTAAGTTTACCGCACCTACATTTAGTATTTTAGTGTTTTTAAAAAGTATGCAGCACCTTCTAAGTTTTGAGTGAAAAGGGACTTAGTGTGATGACAAGCCAGGGCCAGGGCCTCTGTGAAGAATATCCTGGGATATACTTTTTAACCATTCAGGTTAGCTGCTGAACACAGAGTAACACTATCAGCTTGAGAAACAAGGTTATTTGAGGTCTTTTGTGTTTTTATTTTTTTTTATTTTTTTTATTTTTTTTTATTTTTTATTTTTTTAAGATTTTATTTATTTATTTGACAAACAGAGATTACAGGTAGGCAGAGAGGCAGGCAGAGAGAGAGGAGGAAGCAGGCTCCCTGCTGAGCAGAGAGCCCGATGTGGGGCTCGATCCCAGGACTCTGAGATCATGACCTGAGCCGAAGGCAGAGGCTTTAACCCACTGAGCCACCCAGGCGCCCCTCTTTTGTGTTTTTAAACATTTCGAACAAGATATGAAAGTTTGTAATTTGGGAGTTATTTTAAAGCAGCCTGTGCTTTCAGAAGAATTCCCTCTCCTTATACGAGTTATTTGGCATACCATGAGAACTTAGTAAAAAAGTAAAGTGTATGATGGTGAAAAAAGCCCAGCGTTTTTTCTTTTAGATAATCAGGTAGAAGTTGATGAGATAATAAAAGGTATTGTTCTAAACCTTTATGATTTATTGGTTAGTGCATAAATCTGAATTTTAATGGGAATTGTGTGATTATATCTTATTTTCAGATGCTATTCATAATCTTACTCCCTCCCCGTCAGTTGTGGGGTTTTTTTGTGTGTGGGGGGGGTTGTTTTGTGTGTGTGTGTGTAACTCTACAGTTTTTTCTCCAATTTTATTTAGTGGTTTAAAATCAGGAATAATACTTTGTTCTTTTAGTGTACTGGTAGTTGGTATTTATGTAGCTGAAAATTTAGGCCAGAACCTGAATTGAATCTCATGAAATAGAACAAACCTTGGGAGGATTTTATCTGGAGTGAAAGTAAATTTTCATAAAACGTGGGAAAAGGGATTATTTGCAAGTTTATTAAAGGTAGAAGTAAGTATATCTTTTTAGGTGCACTGGTGGTGGCTTCCATGATGTTATTTTAATATACCATGCCCTAAATGATTGACTTATGTTAATTAGGTCCAAGCTTTAAAATGAACAGGAAAGTTTAGGTTCTACTGTTTATTACATGGCTACTGGCTATAATTTGCCCACAGAATGCCTGGAACATATTAGATGCTCGTTGTGTTTTTGCTGCTACTAGGTTGTGTGAACTACCATGGAAAGAGAGGCTCAGCAGTAGCTAGCTTCCCAGTTTGACCTTTTTCCAAGGACACAGAAGAGATGAATATATAGGTGTTGATTATGTGATTGAGCCAGAAGGTAACATTTATATATTTTCATAAACAAGACCAGAAAGATAAGCACTCAGGAGGATGGGGGTGGTAGATTTGCTGTTCATTGTGTCCTGCTTTATCTTACTTCTCCCCTCTAATCCATTACTTTTCTTTTAGTCATCAGTGTGAGTTGACACTAATAGTCATTTATTTAATGATCAGTCCTGGAGGCTGCATTGTGGCCTGCCTACTTGATCCTACAGCCTTCCAGCAGGAGTTTGTAGCATAGAAGGAGGGTGGTGTACCCTCCATGTTGGGTCCTTCGCATGCAAGGAAGGAACACTGAAGACAAACACATCCATGAATTTTATGAGGCACATCAAATGTGTGTTCTGAGAGAATTTCAGGTTTCTGTTATTTGCCTTTTGATTGAGGGTTAGACAAACATGTGACTACACATGAAAATCAAATACCATGTAGTGGAAAGAAAAATATACGTTATCATCAATAGCAAACCTGTGTCAATGGTGTAAATTGTAACCTCCTGATTTATCCATTGTGTCAACAGATGAAGAGTATTCCATCAGTGAGAAAACTGCACAATCAGTACCTTTCCTAGGAATCTTATCTAGGTTTCATGGATTTCATGGACCAAAAAGAAGGCAGTTATGTATTAACCATAGAATTCTGAGCTTCACGTTTGTTAGGATAATCTTAATCCTCACCCTATATTCGTTAACTCAGTGGAGAATTTTTGTTATTTGTGTCATCTGGGTGAGATTTTAAATACTTGACCACCCTTTCCGTACCGTCTATCATACTCTTGGTGTATCTCTCCCTATTGAGTAACCACTGCTTTACTAGAATGGGAACTACATGATGTCAGTGTTAACCCAAGCAAAGAGCAATTAGGAAGATTTATTTACTGCAAAATACTGGAAAACATATTATGTGTCACCTAAGAGTGTTTATTTATATAAAATATACTTCAGTGACTTTTAGGTTATTTGATGTTATCAATCATCTGTATGATTGATTTACACTGTTAAGATGAGCCCTTATATTCAGCATACCTCTTTCACAGTGTAAAAACTTGATTTTGATTGTTAGTAGTAACATGTAACTCTCTTTTACAATGTAGTGGCTGTGTTATTAAAATATCACAGTCGGGGCGCCTGGGTGGCTCAGTGGGTTAAACCTCTGCCTTTGGCTCAGGTCATGATCCCAGGGTCCTGGGATTGAGCCCCGCATCCAGTTCTCTGCTCAGCAGGGAGGCTGCTTCCACCTCTCTCTCTCTGCCTGCCTCTCTGCCTACTTGTGATCTCTGTCCGTCAAATAAATAAATAAAATCTTAAAAAAATAAAATAAAATAAAATTATCACAGTAATGGTGGTGTAAGTATGCAGTCATTTTTTCATATAGCCTCATAAGATGTTATCTTCTAGAAATCAGGTTAGATTCTAAACGTATGTATTTCAGTTGAAGAAATGTCTTTTTTGATCTCTTTCTATGGGGCTTTATGAGAATCAAATTGAGAATGGGAAGTACTTTTTCTTATATTGTATCTAATTCATCATAAGTTGTCCTTAAGTTAAAATGGAAAATAGTGGAGACTATTTTGCAATTTATTCTTGAGTTCTGATGAGAAGACTTCTTATTTTATTTGCAACCTCATTCGACTTTCTCTCCTCTTTCTTTTTTGTGAAGTCGTTTCATTGATGTTGGTAGAAGAATCTGTATCTTTTAATTTAGGGAGCTCATTTTAAGATGCCACTTTATCATGTTAAATGTAGATAATTAAATTCCCTAACTCCTTAGTTGCCTTGTAAAATAATGATAAGCATGTTTATTCAAAAGAATAAAATGAAAATGAAAAGTAGGACTCTTTGATTGCCAACTGAAATCACAATGGTGTTTTTGATTATGTCAGTTTCATCCGGAAAAAAAAAAATCAGACTGAGTCTATGAGGAGATGACTGTTATTTTGCCTTATTTTGGTGCTACTTATGTTTTTAGCCCATCTGTACATCTCACCTTATGGATGATACCGAACAGCTCATTTTGTGGGTTCAGAACGACAGTTTCATTCAAACTCCATGCTTTAGGAATAAAATAACATAAATAAATAAATAAACACTAGGAATAATGTCGGATTGGCTCTTCTTCCCATTGCTTTTAAAAGAAAGATTACTTAGCCAGAAATTTAGACTACCAATTCATTTAACAGTATTGCATGCAGTAAAGTATATGAACAGTGTTTCCTTCTACTGACATAATTTAACTCTGCATCTCCTCACACCCCACCCCCCAAAATTATAAATATTTGTTACAGCCTCTTCAGGAAAAAAAAATCGTGGAGCATGTGTTCTCGTTAGAATTATTCGCAAAAAGAGGTTACAACTAACTTGTCTAATCATTCACTCTGCAGAGAACACCCTTCCCTGAGAGGGATCCTGTTTGGCCAGTCTCATAAACTAACAAATCAGAATAGACGATGGATTCATTGGAGGCTCTAGGTATTCTGCGGATTCGTACAAAAATACTTTTTTGAAGATACACATACACAGATAATAAAAGGATTTGTTCAGAATTCTTGTTTGCTTAACAAGCTTAAAAATTAGATTCGCCTTCAGCCATATTCACCAGTGTGATTTTTACAGCATCACTTAGGTAAATCTCCTGCACATTTAATGTCTTCTATCTCAGACTTGCAGTGACCTATTGAATTGGGTGGTTCATTAATAGTTGGCTGTAAGACATAAGATGAAAAATTTGAGGTGTTTTCTTTGAAATTTCAGAAAAACATGAGAGAACCTAAAGGACTTTATTTACACGTCAGTATGCGAAAGACAATATGTATGAATAACTATAAACCTGTATTTTCTCATTTCCTTTCAAATATTTTATAGACAAGGAATAAAGTAATATAAAAATTACTTTAAATAAATTATTATTTCTATGCTCTTGTCCAAAGAATATTTAAACACTTGAATTAAAGTACGGGGTGAAGGGAAGCCTGGGTGGCTAAGTTGGTTAAGCCTCCAACTCTTGGCGGCTCAGATCCTGACTTCTGTGGTAAGATTGAGCCTTACCCTCAGGCTTCACAGTTAGCGAGGAGTCTGCTTGAGACAGTCTCTTTCTCCTTCCACTCCCTCTCCCGCACTCTCTATTTCTTAATCTCAAATCTTAAAAAAAAAAAAAAAAAGTGTAGGGTGGAGAAATTATTATTCCTTAGTTTCTGTAAGATATATCCATATGGACATCACTTTATTTTTTAAAAAATCAATGTAACAAAAATTGATGTTATAACAAAATCAAAATAAATCCTTTAATTTTTCCCTCAATTTCATTTGTTACTAAGCCACCACTTTTATAATAATAAAGCACAGCACCAATGAAGGACTTGGTGGTTAACATTTATCCCAATACCAAACCATCATTTCTTTCAAAATTTTTTTTGCAATTTAAAAAATAAAGAATAAATTCTAAATAATAGCATAAATAACTTTTTTTTAAAGATTTTATTTATTATTTGACAGAGGTCACAAGTAGGCAGAGAGGCAGACAGAGAGAAAGAGAGAGGAGGAAGCAGGCTCCCCACTGAGCAGAGAGCCAGATGTGGGGCTCGACACCCAGGACCCTGATATCATGACCTGAGCTGAAGGCACAGGCTTAACCCACTGAGCCACCCAGGCATCTCCATAAATAACTTTATAATAAAGCATTATTTGGAAATGTTTGGATATAGGTTGAGATAATTAAAAACTTTAGTTATTTGAAGAGCATTAAAAACTAAAAATAGAGTATGTCTGAAATATATAGGTGGAAAAACATTTAGCTTCCCAAAAATCAAAAGGCTTTTGTAGGGACACACACACATAAACATGTGAAGTGAAATAGACTTATTTTTAAAATGCACGAATATGCTGAAATGGCTATATCAGTAGTCCAAAAATAATTCTCTTGGCTTTGCCATTCATTATTTAGAGGATTTTAAGTTCCCTAAATCTGATTTCCTTACTATGTTTAGATTAGGTTACAGTTAAAAATTTCTATTCCTTAGGTTTGCAAAGTTTTAGAAATACAGAAAAACCTGTCTATTCAGTATCCATTTAATATATTTAATGGACTCTGGAGAAGGGGAAACACCCTGGTCTTAGTGAAAATACTTTAGGAAAAACTTCTTGTGGGGCGGCCAAGTAGCTCAGTCAGTTGAGCATCTGCCTTTGGCTCAAGTCATGATCCTGGAGTCCTGGGATCGAGCCCCGCATTGGTTCCTTGCTCAGCAGGGAGTCTGCTTCTCCCTCCACCCCTCTCCCTGCTCATGGGCACGAGTGATCTCCCTCTCTCTCTCATGAATAAGTAAAATCTTAAAAAACAAACAAAAAACAAAAAAACAACTTCTTGGGAAGGTATGCCTATGGTGAGTTGGAAAGAGTCAGTGGGAATCATCCACATAAAGGCAAAACAGCATTCCTCTTCTGCAAAAAAATGCAGAGATGGAGGAGAAAGAGCTTGTAGTAAGTACAGGAACTTAAAACTCATTTAGTGTTGTTAGATCACAAATGAAGCTGCAGGTGGGCAGATCATAAAAGATCTTCTCTGTTGTAATGAGCTTGTAATATGCTTCTTTTTCTTTTTAAGATTTTATTTATTTGAGAGAAAGAGTATGTGTGTGTGAGGGGAAGGAGGGTGAAGAGAATCTGAAGCAGACTCTGCACTGAGCACAAAGCCCTACACGGGGCTTGATCTCAAGCAGAGTCTGCGAGATTGTGACCTGAACTGAAACCAAAAGTCGGAAGCTTAACCAACCGATCACCCTGGTGTCCCTTTGTTATGTTTTATAATCAAAGAGGAGTCCTCATGGGGTTGGAGGCAGAAAAATGCAAGATCAAATATGTTTTAGGTCCTTCACTCTGGTGGCAATGGTGGGCCTAGGGCTAGAGGCAGACCACAAACAAAGCTGTTGAATGGGGGTGAGCCTGACAGCTGAGGTGGAGCAGTGATGGTATGCATGGAGAGGAGGATGAGTTTTTTTAAATGTTTATGAGGTAAAACTGGCAGGATGTGGGGGCACCTGGGTGGCTCAGTCGTTAAGCGTCTGCCTTCAGCTCAGGTCATGATCCCTGGGTCCTGGGATCAAGCCCCACATCGGGCTCCCTGCTAAGCGGGAAGCCTGCTTCTCCCTCTCCCACTCCCCCGCCTGTGTTCCCCTCTCTCACTGCGTCTCTCTCTGTCAAATAAATAAGCAAAATCTTAAAAAAAAAAAAAACAAAAAACTGGCAGGATGTGGTATGTATGATGGGGAGCTTTGATGATGACTCTTAGATTTCTTATCCTGGGTAACTAAACTAGGTGGATATGACAATCACTAAGACAACCCCGGAATAGGAATCATTTGGGGAAGAGGATGAGAAATAACCTTTGCACGTGTTGATACTAAGGGTCCGTTGGACACTGAGAGTTGGAGTGGCTTTGTGGTGAGGTATGGAGCAGTCCATTGGAGATGTGTCCCTTTGAGACTTAAGGGGGAGGTAGCGCTAGAGAGAGATTGGGTTATTTCAGTTTGTGGTTGGCAGGTGACATCAGGATAGTGGATCAGGCCACCCAAGTGGAGTATGTAAGAGTGAGAGGAATTGTGTGAGAGTGAAATCTTGGGAACACCAGCTTTAAAGGAGATGATGGAAGAAGAGGAGCCATTCAGAGAAAACAAAGATGGAAGATCCAGAACCCCAGAGGGAACACCTGGAGGGATGTAGAGCCCAGTTCAGCTCAGTAGAGTGTGCTCGGGGCTGGGATCAATCCAGCAGCGAGGTCCTGAGAGCCTGTTATATGTGGCAGTTAGATGGCAGCTGGGTGCTATTTTAATAGAATGCTAGGGTGATTACAGAGCATAGAGGCGACAGATGTGGACAGCAGGAAGCTAATACTGAGCCTCACCACGATCCTGAACTGTCTTCGTGAAGTCATCTTTGACTTCAGCTGGTCTTTAGTCATTTATCTCTGTCTTATTAGGGTGAAAGGAAGCAAGCTCAGATAATGTGATATGCCTTGCGCAGTACAGCGAGACTGCCTACCTACAGAGTCAGTGAATGAATTGAAGACCTCAAGAGTCTTCAGAAAGTCCTCATGGCTTGGGACATCTGGGTGGCTCAATTGGTGAACTAACAAAGTTGCCTGACTTTGGCTCAGGTTGTGATCTCAGGGTCTTGGGATCGAGCCCTACTTTGGGCTCCTCGTTCAGCCGGGAGTCTGCTTCTCCCTCTCCCTCTGCCCCTCCCCTCTGCTTATGCTCTCTCTGTCTCTCAAATAAATAAATAAAATCTTAAAATAAACAAATCTCAAATAAAATCTTAAAAAAAAAAAGTCCTCATGCTGACCCCTGCTGATGTCATCCTTTGCTTGTTAGCAGATGAGACTCCGCTCTCAGCGTGCTGACGTGGGCCCTCACCCCTCCCTGATAGCATGCATAGAGCGTCAGGGCCCTCGGCCACACACCTGTCTGTCTGCCTACAAGCACTCACCTTGCAGACTTACTAGTGTATGCTGTACTGCTTGTTTTGGGGACAAATACTTAGTTTTACTAAAAATATTACGATTTTGAAAACAGCTTTATTAAACTATTTTCCATCACAGGCAGCCCTCAACAACAGTCTTGTTTAACTGAAGCCAGTTCCATCCTTTAACGGTGCCAGTGATAATTAAGGGTCAACCCACTTTGTACTACCTGGCCTGACTTTAGCTTTCAGTTCACTCTTCTCCCCATGCCTCTGCACTTATCTTCCTTTTGACTGAGACCTAGAACCCTTTGCTCTTCCTTTTTATTGTCTTCATCAGCCCCCTGCTGCTTTGCTTTCTTCCCTATCCAGCCTGCGCCCCCTGGCTTATTTCAAACTCCCTTCCCTCTTGTTCTGTCCTAGCTGTGTAGTGAAGCCGTTAACCCTGGCTCTCCCCAGCCTTTCCCAGCCAGCTCTGGCTGCTTCAGACCTTCCACAGCTGTGCTGACAGATCCGGCCCCTCATTAGCCTCCGCTGAGCCGTTACTGCTGCCTACAAATCCTTGTAGGTATCCTTCAACTTGGGAGTTTTTCCGCAACAGGTGTTTTGCATTTTCCTCGTTTTCTTAGTCCCCTACATGGCCCATGAATGTTAATTGATTCTGAATCTTAGCATAAAGCAAACTTAAAGGCAGTATGTTAAAATACATATGTTTCAATGGACATTCACAGTTTAGTAAAGTTCAATGAAGTTCATACAAGCTTAGCTTATATACAGTAGCCCCACAAAAACTCCACATCGAATAGTAAGATGATGGAGCCTCCAAAATGTTTTTTTTTTTAATTTATTTATTTGACAGAGAGAGATAGGTAGAAGTAGGCAGAGAAGCAGGCAGAGAGAGAGAGGGAGAGGCAGGCTCCCTGCTGAGCAGAAAGCCCGATGTGGGGCTCTGTCCCAAGACCCCGGGATCATGACCTGAGCTGAAGGCAGAGGCTCAACCCACTGAGCCACCCAGGCGTCCCTCCAAAATGTTTTCTATACTACATATCCTATATATGGATGCACACGCAACTTTATGTTCTCGGACATACTGCTCTCTTCTGTTTTTCACAAAGCTATGACCTCCTCAGCATTTATTTTCAGAATTTGCTTATACAGTTTCAAGTTGCCTTTAAACCTTAATAGGAACTACAAAGAGGGAAGGCAGTGTGTTTTAGCCAGGGCTCTTAGGTGCAAGCAATGGACTCTGGCTGTGTTTAGCAGGAGAGAAATGTAGGGAAAGGAAATTGAGAAGAACTCTACAATACAGAGGACAATCTAATTTTTATGCAGGGAGTGGATATGAATAAACTTCTCCAAGGAAGACCTACAGATAGCCAATAAACCCTTGAAAAGATGCTCCATATCACTGGTCACAAACATTATGTGTGTGTTTTTTTGTTTTTAACCATTTAATAGTAAGTTGCATAGATGCTATCCTTTATCCTTAAAAGCGTCATGGTATGTTTCTTAAAAACAACACATTTTTGGGGCGCCTGGGTGGCTCAGTGGGTTAAGCCGCTGCCTTCGGCTCAGGTCGTGATCTCAGAGTCCTGGGATTGAGCCCCGCATCGGGCTCTCTGCTCAGCAGGGAGCCTGCTTCCTCCTCTCTCTCCCTCTGCCTGCCTCTCTGCCTGCTTGTGATCTCTCTCTGTCAAATAAATAAATAAAATCTTTAAAAAAAAAACAAACACATTTTTTTTTACATATCCGCAGTGTAGTTCTCAAAGTCAGGAAATTATCACTGATACAACATTGTTATCTATGAAGGTGATTCAGATTTTGCCAGTTGTTCCAGTAATACCCTGTTTAGCAGGAGAGAATTCGAGATCATGCCTTTTATTCTGTTGTCATTTCCCTTTAGTCTCTTTCATATAGACTCATGGTCTTTTGCTTTTTGTTTTTGTCTTTCAAGACCTTGACATTTTCTTTGATCTATATTGGCCAGTTATTTTGTAGAATGTTCTTCAAATGAGTTTGTAGGTTCAGGTAATACATTTTGGCAAGAATACCATGGAAATGATGCTCTGTTCTTTTCATTGGAATAGATCAGGAAGTATATGAAGTTTGTCCCATTACTGGTCTTTAACTTTGATCATGTGGTTAAGATTGTATCTGCCAAGTTTGGCCCTGTAGAGTTACCATTTTTCCTTCTGTAATTAATCTATTTACAGGGAGATACCTTTAGACTACATACATATTTCTGTAAAACTTTTACTCACTAATATTGGTATCCATTATTACCATAATGGATGCCAAATTCCATCATTTCTTCTATAGTTATTAGTTGTTGACTTTCTGTGGACTTTTTCTTCCCCTATTTATTTATTTATATCACTTTAGATTCATAGATTATTTATTCTTTGGGTTATAATCTATTACTGTAATTATTGTTGTTCAGATTATTCCTGACTTGACCCATTTAAGCTGGATCCATGTCCTTTTTGTCATGTCCTCTTTTGAACCCTTCCTTACTTTCTGGCACAAGAGATTTCGGATTCATTTTGTACTTGACCTGCCCCAGATCTGGAATCAGCCATTTTTCCAAGGAAGCTAATTTATGTTTTAAGTAGAGGAAGGAATCTTGTATCTTATGCTGACTTTCCAAAGTAGTATTGGCAGATGAAACATAGAAATTCCTTTAAAAATATCACTCATCCTTTAAGATTAATTCATTCATTCATGAAGTTCCCTTTCTGTGCTTGGAGTGAAAGACTTCCCATATAAATGAAACTTAATTCCAGTTCACATTTTAAAAACAAAGTTGAAGTAATTATTAAAGGTAACTACATGCTACACATGTTCCAAGATGAGCTAGAAACCTGGGAATTAGAAAGAAATTTGAGAAAAGAGTAAGGCTTGAATAAGTAGAAGGAATCTGAGAAGACATTTGGTTCATGGGTACACCATGAGCAAAGGTGTGGCGCTGGGAATAGGCATGTCTTATCAGGGAATTTTGAGGAACCTAACTGGGTGATGGAGATAATAATATTGGTGATTAGTGGCTAGGTACCATTTATTGGGAAATTTAACTTTTTTTTTCTGTGATGCTTGATTAAAAGGCATAGAATGACTCCACAGCTTTTTATCCAAAACAATATGTTTTAGTTTAAAAGTGGTGATTTAGGGCCATATATTATCATTAACTATCAGACATGGTAATACTTGCTGAATCATAACACTTGTTATCTATTTGGTAATAGATATTTAATCATTTTAGATATATGGGGAAATAAGTTATTTTGCTTTTATATGCTCTATCCACCCCATTACTAGTTTCACATCAAATCTTGGAATTGAGATCCAGATTCCTGATTGATTTGATTGATTTAATTGATTTGAAATGTCTGGCTCTCATTGGCGTTGGGTTGATAAATTTATTTCCAAGTGTGGCTTTTGATTCTTTTTGTGCTATTGAAGTTCACAGTCCCATCCCTATCTTGAAAAAAAATACGTCATTTTCTACTTCAGCTATGTGTAAAGAAGAAATCACTAGAAACTAAGGACTTAGCTTTCAAGATCTTAGAATCACCAGATGTTGTGACAAAGACATCTGCCATATGCTGGGAGATAAACTTTAGTGCGGGCGTGTGGAAAGTGCCTAGGCCCAAACATTCCACAGGAAGTGAGAATGAGTATTCCTGAGTAGATGTTTTGCCATTTCATTAATTCTTAGAATTCAGCGTAGTTCCATCTTAACCAGGCCATCCTTCTAATTTGTGGGTAACAGGTTTGTTATCTCTCTAGCTACTGTCTCTTCAGGCTTTCTGAACTGGCTGGAATCCTAGAGGTTCCATCTAAGAACTAAACCTCCTTTAGTCCATAGGAGACTGAATGAATTGTGTTCATTTGTTTGTTAATAAGTTAATATATGGACTTCCTAATTAAAATCTTTTGGAAGAAATTATTATACGAAGTCATGTATTAATCATATAATGTGTTGGGATAGTGCTGGGCGACTGTCATAATTTCTCCCGCTACAGTTTATAAAAAGGGAAAGAAAGTCGGTTCTTTTTGTTGGGAAAGAAGATTTCATGTTATCTGTATTTGCAGGCTTTCTGGCTCACATGCTGGAGGAATTCTTGCTGCGGGGGTGTTTTCGTTTTCTCGTCTAACATGGCAGTGGTCCATTGCAGCCGAGGTTTTTAGCTTAAACAATCTGTTTGTGGGGCTGCTTATGGCTCTTACTGTACATTTTGAGGAGGCAGCAACTGCAAAAGAAAGATCAAAGGTAACCTATTTTGATCAAAGTGAAATCACTTTTTGTTTTAATTTTTAGACAGATGCTGTATTTCTTTTTAACTTTGGGTGCTGTTTATCTGTCCTGATTACTGTCAAGGTAATCTGGGCGCATTGAGAGAGAAAATATTCTGAGTTCTTTTACTGTGAACCATGATAGCCTTTATAAAGCATGGGGCTTTTTTTTTTTCCTTCTTCTCCCAGAGTTCAGAAGTTTCATGCGTGTGTGCGTGCATGTGTGTGTGTGTTAGTAAGATGCCAAATTTTATTTGGATTGACCACCTTAAATTATATACCATTATGGTACATCGACTTACTCTCTAATTGCAAAAAAAAGGCCAAATTTGTACTTTATTTTTTAACTATCAAATGTATAAACGAAGTAGTTTGGAAGAGGTTCCAGTGACTTATAAGGCAAACACTAATATCAAGATCATTTGAAATGTGAGGGAACCCTGTCTTCTAATAGCTTACAGTCTGTACAACGGGAGGTATCAAACCATCTTAATAAAGACGGCCTTTTGTTGTTAAAGAATATACAAACGGAAGAACACCATGGTTCCCATAGACGGATCTATGCTGCTATTAGAGTTCATTTTTGGTCTAAAGTAAACTTTCTTCTGATTATGAAAATTGCACATGTACAAAGAGAGCAAAAACAGCATCCGTAACCTGGTTTTTAAATCGAAAGTGTTCTATTTTATTTATGTAATTTAATAGGAGAAAAAGTAAAATGGAAAGAATGCCCGAGTTTTAGTTATAGACTTTAATAGGAATTACACAATATCCTATTACTGGTAGGACTTACCTAGTTATCACGCAGGACTTTCTAAAACTTACTTTGAAGACAGTCATATCAGGTCAAACTGCAGTGATGTGGTGAGAATGGACAATATTATAAAAAAAAAAAGCAGTGCTAAATATTAGTGTCTGTGGAAGTGAGACTGTGTCTGAAGTTGACTTGAGCCTGACCTATGGTACAAATGCTTGGTTCTCATATAAAGAATAACTTTTTACTGTTGTGCTTACTTAAGAGTTTTAGATAAATTTTTAACTTAGATTTTTTTTTTTTTTTCAGATAGCTAAAATTGGTGCTTTCTGCTGTGGCCTTAGCTTATGTAATCAGCATACAATAGTACTCTATATTTTGTGCATAATACCATGGATTCTCTTCCGACTTTTAAAAGAGAAGGTAGGTTTTTGGATGTTTTTAATGAAAATTCACAATATTTTGTTAAGGCCTGATATTTATGGCATAAAATGCAGGGCTTTCAATTTTTTTTTTTTTTTTAGTTTTATATAAAGTGTAAATGACCCGAGGCTCTAACAACATTGACTGAAAAAAAAAATAGGATTTACAAAAATTATGCAGTATTGATTGCAGTGACAGCTGGTCTGATTCATAATTTTCTTACTGATTCTGAGCAGCACCTTGATAATAATAGGCTAAAAGGAGTGAAAACGAAATAACAGATTTCCTTGATTGTGTTATTGTATGTCCTAAAACAAAGGATAGTGTATGAATGAGAGTTTATTCATTTATCCCACTGTCTGTTGAGGGCCTGATCAATGCCGATCTAGGTGCTAGAGATTGAGCTCTCCCGACAAAACAGACATCATCACTCATCACTGCTCTTATGAACCAAGTAACAAAATCTCTGGAAAATCACAACCCTGTTTTCTCCTAACAGATTTCTCTAGAATAAAATGATTTATTATAGTTCTCCTTTTTCCTCAAAGGAAAAAATGATTATTGATTGAAATGTTGGTGTAAAGCAATGTAAGAAAATTACTATACTGTGTAAGTCATTGTGAGATGGACCGAAGAAGCAGGGAGCTGAGTTAGACATGAGGTTTTGGAAAGACAGAAGCCCTTTATTCTGTCAGTCTTGCTCCTAGAGGTTAAAACAATCTTAAAGCCAGTACTGGAGTCATTTTACTTATTATTTCTTTGTATTGTTTGTATTATTATATCTCAGCTGCATTCTTCATTTGTTTCTCATTTCATTCTTTGCTGCTATAGTCAGAATTATATTAGAAAACACAGGTTTAGTAAAATTATTATACAGAAATAGGGAAATTATGACAAAACTTTAGGTGATTGTATTTACTGTACTCGAATATATTTTGTTTTTAGCTTCTGGCAACAAAGCATAAAGGATAATATGGAGGTTATAAAATTCTTACTGCGTGTTAGAAAAAATGGAAATAACAATTGACAGGGAAGATCAGCTTTTTCTTGGAACTGAGTGCTGTGAAGTCAGTCACGTCCAACCTTACATGAGGAATACCCAGCAGCATAACAGGTCGTGTCTAACAGTGGTTTTGTAGAATATACAGAAGGTTCTTTATCTGGTCTTTTATTATATAAACCCTTGATTTTAAATAATGGAGATATAACTTAAACAGTGTAATTCAGTGAAGACTTTCCCACAGATTGCAAACTAAAGAGGCCCAAATAGTTTTCTTGTGGATTGATGGATGGGTAGATGGCGATGCATTAACATCCTGCTGTGAGTTATCTTAGCTGGGCTTTTTTTTTTTTAAATTCAGTCTTCATTTCTTTCTCTCCTTTTTTTTTTTTCCCCAGCTTATTGATATACAGTTGACATATAACATTGTGTAAGTTTAAGGTGTACAACATGACGGTTTGATATATGGAGAGATGGTAAAATGATCACCACAGTGAGGTTAGTTAACACATCTATTGCCTCACATAGGTATGCTTGTGTGTATTGAGAACTTCTAAGATCTACTCTCTTAGCATCTTTCAAATATCTGGTACAGTATGATAGTCCCCGTACTGTACATTACATTCCCCAGAACTTATTCATGTTATAACTGGAAGTTTGCAGACTTTGACCACCTTTTACCCACTTCCCTCGCTCCCTACTCCACACGTCTAGTGATCACCAATCAGCTCTGTGTTTCTGGGAGTTCCATTTTTTTCAGTTCCACTGTAGGTAAGGTCATACAGTATTTGTCTTTCTCTATCTGACTCATTTCATTTAGCATAATATTCTCAAGTTTTATCCATGTTGTTGCAAATGGCAGGATTTTCTTTTTGTGTCTGAATAATACTCTTTTGTGTGTGTGTGTGTGTGTGTGTGTGAAGGTTTTCTATGTCTTCTCTTAGGAATTTGATGGTTTCAGGTCTTACAATCAAGTCTAATCCATTTTGAGTTAATTTTTTTATGCAGTGTAAGACAGTGGTCCATTTTCATTCTTTTGCATGGGACTGTCCAGTTTTTCTAACACCATTTTTTGTTTTCTGCTTGAATATTTTTGCCTCTTTGCCATAAATTAATTAACCATATATGCATGGGTTTATTTCTGGGCTCTTATGTTCCAGTGATTTATGTATCTGTTTGTTTGTTTTTTTAAAGATTTTATTTATTTGTTTGACAGACAGAGATCACAAGTAGGCAGAGGGGCAGGCAGAGAGAGAGAGGAGGAAGCAGGCTCCCCGCTGAGCAGAGAGCCGGATGTGGGGCTCCATCCCAGGACCCTGGGATCATGACCTGAGCCAAAGGCAGAGGCTTTAACCCACTGAGCCACCCAGGCGCCCCTATGTATCTGTTTTAATGCCAATATCATACTGTTTTGAATACTGTAGCTTTGTAGGATAGTTTGAAATCAAGAAGCATGGTGCCTGCGGCTTTGTCGTTCTTTTTTAAAATCGCTTGGACTATTTGGGATCTTTTGTAGTTTCATACAAATGGATTGTTTGTTCTCTCTCTAAGATGACTGTGGAATTTTGTTAGAGATTGCATTGAATCTATAGATTGCTTTGGCTGTTTTAACAATACTAATTCTAACAATCCGTGAGCGTGGAATATTTTTCCATTTATTTATATCTTCTTCTATTTCTGTAATCAGTGTCTTATAGCTTTCAATGTACAGGTCTTTCACTTCCTTGGTTAAATTTATTTATAGCTATTTTATTCTTTGTGATGTACTTATAAACAGAATTGGTTTAATTTCTCTCTGATAGTTCATTGCTAGTGTGTAAAAAAGTCAACAGCACCTGGGTGGCTCAGTGGGTTAAGCCTCTGCCTTCGGCTCAGGTCATGATCTCAGGGTGCTGGGATCGAGCCCTGCATCAGGCTCTCTGCTCAGTGGGGAGCCTGCTTCCTCCTCTCTCTCTCTCTGCCTGCCTCTCTGCCTACTTGTGATCTCTGTCAAATAAATAAATAAAATCTAAAAAAAAAAAAAAAGCAACAGATTTTTTTATATATATATATCGATTTTGTACCCAACAACTTTACTGGATTCAGTTAGTCGTTCGAACAGTTTTTTGGTGGAATCTTTAGGGTTTTCATTATATAAAATCATGTCATTTACAAATAGTGAAAATTTCGCTTCTTCCTTTCAAGTTGTATGCTTTTTATATTTTTTTTCTGCTCTGGCTAGGACTTCCAATACAATGTTGAGTGAGTGGGCATCCTTGTCTTATTCCTGATCTTAGAGGAAAAGCAACTTTTAGCTTCTCACTGTTGAGTATGATGTTAGCTGTGGGCTTGTCATATATGGCCTTTCAATGGCCATATACCTACTTTGTTGAGAGTTTTTATCATAAAAGAATTTTGTAAATTTATCTGCATCTATTGAGATGATCATATGATTTTTATCTTTCATTCTGTTAATGTGTATCATGTTGATTAATTTGCTGATGTTGAACCACCTTGCATCCCTGGAATTAATCACCACTTAATCATGATGTATAGTCCTTTTAATGTATTGGTGTATTGTCAAATTCATTTACTAATATTTTTTGAGGATTTTTTGAGGATTTTTGCATTTATGTTCATCAAGGATATGAAGGATATGGCCTGTAATTTTTAAAAATTTTTATTTATTTTTTTTTATTATTTATTATTTATTTATTTTTGGGTCCTTTTCTGGTCTTGATATCAGGGTAACAGTGGCTTCATAAAATATATCTGGAAGCATTCCCTATTCTTCAATTTCTTAAAAGAGTATAAGGAGGACATATATTAAATCTTTAAATGTTTGGTAGAGTTCACCAGAGAGGAGTCTGGTCCAGGAACTTTGTTGGGAGTTTTTAAGTAACTGATTCTGTCTCCTTACTAGTAATCAGTCTATTCAGATTTTTCTATTTCTTCATGATTCAGTCTTGGAAGATTATATGTTTTTAGGAATTGATCTGTTTCTTCTAGATTGTTCAGTTTGTTGGTGTGTAATTATTCACATGTTCACAGTAGTCTCTTATGATCCCTTGGCTTTCTTTGGTATCAGTTGTAACTTCTCCTCTTTAATTTCTGATTTTATATATTTGAGCCCTCTCTCTTTTTTTCTTAGTCTAGCTGGAGGTTTGTCAATTTTGTTAATCTTTTCAAAGAACCAGCTCTCAGTTTCATTGGCCTTTCCATTGTTTTTTCTTTTTTTTAAGATTTTTTATTTATTTATTTGACAGAGATCACAAGTAGGCAGAGAGACAGGTGGAGAGAGGGAGGGGGAAGCAGGCTCCCTGCCGAGCAGAGAGAGCCCAATGCAGGGCTCGATCCCAGGACCCTGGGATCATGACCTGAGCCGAAGGCAGAGGCTTTAACCCACTGAACCACCCAGGCGCCCTTCCATTGTCTTTTAAGTCTCTACTTCATTTCTTTTCACTCTGATCTTTATTATTTCCTTTTTTCTACTAATTCGGGGCTTTGTCTGTTCATATTTTTCTAGTTCCTTTAGGTGTAAATTAGATGTTAATTTGAGATTTTTCTTTTTAACTGTCTCTACGAACTTGCCTCTTAGACCTGGTTTTGCTGTATCCCATAGATTTGGTGTGTTGTATTTATTTTCTTTTTTTTTTTCCTTTTTTTTTTTTGGTGTGTTGCATTTCCATTTTCATTTGTCTCAAGGTTTTTTTTAATTTCTTTTTCGATGTCTTCATCGATGAGTGCCATTGCCCAGTGTTTTAGTTCATTTGATTCTGTCTGCTTCATTTAGTCTGCTGTTGAACTCCTCTAGTGTATTTTTCAGTTCAGTTATTGTGTTCTTCAGTTCTGTGACTTCTGTTTCGTACTGTCTTATGTTTTCTCTGTCTTCATTGAAGTTCTTGCTGTATTCCTCCATTCCTCACCCAAGTGTGGTGAGCATCTTTTTGACCATTACTTTTAACTCTTGTCAGGCAAATTGCTTATCTCAGTTTCATTAAGATTTTTTCCCAGGATTTTATCTTGTTCTTTTGTTTGAAATAAACTCCTCTGTCTCTTCATTTTGCTTGATTTTCTGTGGTTGTTCCTAGGTATTAGGCAAAATAGCTGTCTCTCCCAGTCTTGCAGGAGTGACCCCACGTAGGAGGTGAACCTCAGTGTTTAACTTTGCTCTAGCTCTTGGCTGTCTCTCAAACCTTTATGATTGTTTAAGCAGCCTGAGTTTCTCTTGGTAGGTTCCAGTTCTTCTATCAAGACCTGTGAGGGTTCCAGAAGGAGGGATTTCAGTCAGCACCTAGTTTCAGGCTGATTGGAAACTAGCCCCTCAGTCAGCATCTTCAAGGTATGCAAATATATACAGTCATAGGAGACTGCAGTCGTAGACCCTGCTAGCTTCCAGACCAGGTGATCTGGAGGATCTCCCCTTAGGGACTGTTGCAAATTCAGGGTTCCCGAGGAATGTTTGAGCTTCTTTCTGAGAAGTGCTAGCATGCTGTGGTGAGGCCAGCTGAGAGCTCAAAGATGGTATCCTTCAGCCTGTGTTCACTGAGAGCACTTCTGTAGCCCTTCCATGTGTGGTAAACCTGAAACCTACCCTCAGGCTGAAGTTTTTTCATAGGAAAACCAGGGGTGGTTTTAGTCTGTTGTCAGTGCAGTCCCTTGGAGATGGTAGCCTGCCAAGAACTGTCTATCCAGTTTTAGACGCATAGGACCCAAAAATGCAATTCCTCTTGGCCACCAGATCCAGGCACTTCAGGGGTATCTCCCATGTAGACTGTGCACCCTGGCTGACTTTGGTGGAACCCTGGTGGAGTGGTATGTGAGGTCGGGCATTTGCGTGGCTGGATTTGGCAGAGCTGCGATGGAGTGGCACACAGGACTGGGCGCACACACTGGCACTAGCAAGATAGAGGAAGAACGCCAGAAATGGCACCCTCCAGCATCTCTGTCCCCAGAGAGAGTTCTACCAGGCTTCTGCCCTTACAACAGACATTTTAAGATTAGCAAATGAATCTTCTTCACTTACGGTCTAGCACTTTCCAGACTGCTGCTTCTGTACCAGGTTCTGCGGCGAGTGAGTCTGTCTGTGAGTCCTTAAGAGCAGAGTCCCTGTCCCCTACAGCGCTATAATTTTCCTGAACATTTGACCTGTTGGCTTTCAAAACCAGACATTTGGTAGGGGATCATCTCTCTGGTGCAGGACCCAAAGGTTGAGGTGCCTTATTTGGGGGCATAAACCCCTTGCTCCTCAGGGAGAAGTCCTGTATTTATAAGACCCCCTCCTGACTGTGGGTTGCAGCGCTGGGGTGGGGTTTCAGTGAGACCATGTCTGTACTTCTTCCACACATGTTCATGTGGCCCTTTTATTCTTGGTTGTAGAGGCCCTTGTTCAGATAGTCTCCATGTCTTTGTAGATTTGTTGTGTCTGGGGGAGGGAGTTCAGAATCTCTCTACCCTGCCATCTTGAACTCTTGATGACAATAGGTTCACAATGCGCTTTGACATAGGAAGTGTCATGCCTCCAGCTTCAGTCCTCTTTTGCAAGATTAGTTTGGCTATTTGGGGTCTTTTTTGCTCCCATACAAATTTTAGGATTTGGTTTTCTATTTCTGTTAGAAATGCCACTGGAGCCTTGATAGGGGTTTCATTGAGTCTATAGATGGCTTTGTGTAATATGGACATTTAAAAATATTAATTCTTCCAGTTTGTGAACAAGGGGTATCTTTCCATTTATTTGTATCTTCGTCATTTTCTTTCATTAGTGCCTTGTAGTTTTCAGTGTACGGATTTTTCACCTCCTTGGTTAAATTTATTGTTACATATTTTATTGTTTTTGATGTTATTGTAAATGAGATCATTTTCCTTTTTTTTTAGAGTTTATAGTTATATTGTAAGTGTGTAGAAACGACTAATTTTGGCATTAATTTATTGCTGAATTCCTTTATTAATCTAACAGGTTTTTGGTAGAGTGTAGGATTTTCTCTATATAAGATCACGTCATCTGCAAATAGAGACAGTTTTACTTCTTCTTTTCTGATTTGGATGCCTTTTATTTCTTTTTCTTGCCTGAATACTCTGACTAGGATTTCTAGGACTGTGTTGAATAGGACTTGGTAAGAGCGGGCACCCTTGTCTTATTCCTGATCTTGGGAGGAAAGTTTTCAGTCTTTCACCATTAAGTATGATAGCTATGGACTTGTCACATGTGGACTTTATTATGTTAAAGTATGCCCCGGATCAAGTGAATCAGAATTAGTTGAGGGTGGGATCAGCTCCCGGCTCAGCTCTACAGACGGATGCAGGGCTTGGCTAGGATCTCTGCTTGGGCACAGCTGCAAGTGGGAACACCGTCCTCCAGATCTGAGTGCTGATTGCTGAAAGCCCCTCTCGCCTTCTGTCCGCATGATCCCCAGTAGCTAAGCCCAGCAGACTCCTTTCCACCATGGTAGTCAAGAGGTGAGAACCGAATGAGCCTCTTGGGAAGTGTCCTGCTGTGCTGGGGGAGCTGGATGTCTGCCTTGGATTCTCCTTTGCCACTAGAAAAACCATTACCCCTGGGGGAGGGCTGTTAGTGCCGAGCTGGGCTGGTGTGAGGGAGGAGTGATGCCGTGATGTCTTGTCTGTAGATAGTTGTTAGCTGGTCTTTCTGTGAGGAAGACTGAAGTCAGGGATGATCTGTGTTGCCGTCCTGATGTCCTTACTCCTAGACAGGCTTCTGACATCAGAGCAAGTGCATTCAGATAATAGAGAGGTGCAACTGGCTGACTGACAAGAACTTAAAAAGTAAGTATTTTGTGTTAGTTAATGGAAAGAAGAGCCATGTGCTTTGTATCAAACACGGAAGACTCTGAGTGGACGAGTTAGGAGGCTGGTCTGAGGGCCTGTTTATTTTGTGCTTAAGTCAGCAGCTGATGAATGATGAAATGTGGGCAGGTATGACTCTTCAAAGGACATTTCATGTTCGCTAGTTAAATAGCAGAGGCTAAAAAATAAGGCCTACCAATGAAGTAACAGGGTTGGATCTCACTGGTCAGATGACTTGAGGTAGAGTAAAAAGTCCTGAGTCAGGGGGCGCCTGGGTGGTTCAGTGGGTTAAGCCCCTGCCTTCAGCTCAGGTCTTGGTTTCGGGGTCCTGGGATTGAGCCCCGCATCGGGCTCTCTGCTCGGCGGGGAGCCTGCTTCCCCCTCCCTCTCTGCCTACTTGTGATCTCTCTCTGTCAAATAAATAAATAAAATGTTTAGGGGGGCCTGGGTAGCTCAGATGGTTAAGCATCTGCCTTCAGCTCAGGTCATGATCCTAGGGTCCTGGGATTGAGCCCCACATTGGGCTCCTTGTTCAGCGGGGAGCCTGCTTCTCCCTCTCCCATTCCCCCTGCTTGTGTTCCCTCTCTCACTGTGTCTCTCTCTGTCAAATAAATAAAAACTTTTAAAAAAAGAGGAAAAGGGGGGGCGCCTGGGTGGCTCAGTGGGTTAAGGCCTCTGCCTTCGGCTCAGGTCATGATCTCAGG